>NC_063202.1:1964989-2012489 GCF_017589495.1 Alosa alosa | reverse complement strand
GGCAGTAGGCAGCTGTCTCCCGTTTGGAACACACCCAGTGTGTGTGTGTGTGTGTGTGTGCGTGCGTGTGCAAGCCTAAGTATAGTTGTGTGTGTTTGACTGTATTTGTATGAGACACAGTATGTGTGTGTGTGTGTGTGTGTGTGTGTGTGTGTGCCAAGCATTTATCAGGTCTGTGCCAGTAGCAACTGGCCGCATCGTCATGCTGTGTCATCTGTCATGAGCGCCGTGGCAACCCAGTCATGGGTGCCGTGGTAACACTGGCAGTGCGTTGCGATGGTGACTTTAAACTCAGTTCTGACTAATTGCATGAGTGTGTACTGTGTAGGGTCAGTATGCTACTTACATACCTACATACACACACCCACCCACACACACACACACACACACACACACACACACACACACACGCACACACACACACGCACACACACACACACACACACACACACACACTTGTTACTTGTTCAGGGTGAGGTACCCAGGCCAGTCTAACCCACATACCCATTATAACGTGCACACCCACCCACACACACACACACACACGCACACACACACACACACTCACACACACTTGTTACTTGATCAAGTGAGCTATCCTTGACTGTAAACCAGTCTCCTGGTTTGCTGGGAAACTCCATGAGATCCCTTCACTGGCTGAGAATGAGAGTTATGCCTGAAGCCTACAGTCAGATCAGACACACACACAAACACACCAGGTGCCATGGTAACACTGGCAGTGGGCTGTGGTGGTGACTGGCACACACACACATACACACATACACACATACACACATACACAAGCACACACACACACACACCTTCCAGCATACAAACACTCATCTGCTGATCTGCAGCATCCTCTTTGATGGAACAATCCCTCTGGGCAATCAGTGGACAATCTGGATGAGTCCACACCCTCTACAGAGTGTGAGGGTCACACCCAACCACCAGCTCTCTTTTATGGCCCGAACGTGTCTATGAGTGCAGCCATTACTCAAGGTCCACTCAGAGGCTGCGCCACCAACCCCAAGGTGAAGGGGAGGATGAGGGTCACTCACTGCCGTGAACAGAACAGCAGCGAGCTGCAGAGGCAGGAAAGGAGAGAGGAGAGAGTAGACGAGGGTGTGTATTTGCTAAATAAAGACACATACAGTAAAAGCACGTGGACAACAATGTGTGTGTGTGTGTGTGTGTGTGGGGTGGGACTCTGGGGCAACAGGGGCACTAGCCATCCTTTATTTTTTTGGTCAGGGCAGTTGACTGTGAGTCACGTGCTTACTGTGAAGGAGCCGAGGGAGGCGGGGTGGGGGGGGGGGTTGTTTGTTTGTCGCCTAGGCAACGGCCCAAAGTCAAACGCTCGGGCGCACTTCAGTCGGGATAGGGCTGAGGCGTATGACCTTAACCCGGCGTGCCGTAAAACACAACCTGAAGGCTCCTCTACACCCAAGCTGCCTTTTGCAGTGTTTATAATGAACGATGAGCACTTACCCGAAGAGGACAATATAGTCAGCCTCACTACGCACAGTCCTCTGCCTTTGACAACAATCAGATACAAGGTGGTCTGTGTGGGCAGAAAGGATTTAATAGAGTCGGCCCTTTTTATCCCATCAGTGGATTCTAAACACTGACACAAATAAGCCTCTTCCACAAACTCTATCTGATGCAGAAGATATGGATGGGCATCTGGAGTGTGTCTCCGTGTTGCCCGTCCGGAGGTATTAGATATGTCTCTGGCCTGCTTCAGCTACGTCAGTAGATATAGCATCCTGATATACTGTACGACGTGCTATTTAAATCTGCCAGACTGCTATTTCCGTCCGGCTCAAATGCACTTTGCATTACAGTACATGGCACATTGATTGTGCTCATGAATTTTGTGCCAACTCAGGTATCCTTGGGTTTTAAGACAGCCGATGCGTTGCTATTCTGGGATGCTTATTTTTGCCAACAAAGTGTGTTCAACTATGCCAGACGTCCTGCTTCATCAGTAATGCATGAATCTGCAAAATATCTCCATGCATGCCTCAGTTGGTGTGGTGACAGGGCAGGGGCATGCAAACCTCAGAGGGTTTTGAATGTCAACAAGATACTTGTGGCCTCTTTTCTGATTCAAGGGCACAATTTGTGGATTTATGAGGCCCTAACTAAGGAACCACTCAAATTAAAAGTCTGTTGTTTTTTTTCTCAAAGATCAATCAAAGATAAATTGCATCGTTTGAAAAGTAATTTCTGTTGTGTGAATCTTTTAAGGATTTTTGTTATAATTACCTCTTTTTTGGATATGTGTTGACACTGATGTAAAATGATATGCGTCATACCATATTTTATTTGATTTATTTAACTGATATCTTTAGCCCGGCAAGTATAAAGTTCTTTCTATGCACTTTAATATTATCACAGATGCAGATCAGACTAAAGCAATCAGCTTACTGTCATTTGATAACACAGCATGGGATTTACCAGAACAAGTGATGTCAAACAGCACATCCTATTTGCCATTGTGAACTATTGATCAGTACACCATCATGAATACGACTACAATTCCCTCAGGTTTTATTCTGTGAAATTACTTTATCCAAATACTTTTTTTTTCTTTGTTTAAAATCAAATTTAGAGGGCATGTTACAGAGAGTATTTCCCCCCTCTGCTGTCAATGTGGAACGGCTCAGCTCTTCTTTATAAGTACAATGCTGCCACCTTGTGGACTCAAAGCAACACAATATAGTTAGTTTACCTTCAAATGACTGCTTCAGACTTGATGCTACTCTGACTTACAATCAATGTGATTGAAGAGTGTAGTCTCTGACATTGCCGATGTGCACCCAGAATGCCTGGTATTGCACCATGTAAAGCTGTTGTGGGTAGGAGTGTGACCCAATTTTTCAGTTTTAGACGAATTGGTTACCCCCTTAGCGGTAAATGGTTACCCAGCATGTTGACGATTGATACAAATGGGGAATTCCCACATTGCGTTACTTTATTTTGACAGTAATACAGGGATTTTGATTAAATAAAGTAGACCTATTGTCTCAACAAATGGATTACACTGCCACTGCTCTTGGCTTTCATCTTTACATCGATCTCATTACTGTATCATATTCTTGTATTGAACTATACTGGTCCCTTTCAGGTCTTTCAAGTGCTGTTAATAACACTGTTAAATCCCCTTTTTAAAGAGTGCCTTTGTAACACAGGTCAGGTTTTACAATAAAGACACAGAACTATGAGCCAATAACCACCCTAGATGCGTGTCATCTACCAGCTGCAGGTGCCAGGGAATGACTAATTCCCTTAATGTTCTTTAAACGCCATATCGTTCCATATAGTTGAGTTTAATGGACCTTAGTGATCTACCTGTAAGCTGATGTAAACTATATCATGGATTTATCTACAATTAAATGAATGAATTTGCCATTTCAATTGAACTGTTAAGAAATACCATTGACAGAAAAGGTATGTTAAAAGAAAACAGGCATCTACAGTCCTGTATTTTAATGAAGAACTGGTTGGATTGGAAGGTTGGATTTTTCCTCATTTTTTAAATTAAGGCATTAAGATCCATTTTTATTCCTCTTTTTAGTTAACTTTAGCATTGGGCTGAAGACTTTATGGCACTGTAGCTGGTCTGCCTCTCACTCAACGACTTCACAAAAGCGCACAGGAGTGGCCTTCACATCTCAAATAGCAACAGACATATGAGTCAGCCCTTTTCATGATTGAATATAATGCTTTTCATTACATGTATCTGTTAGCATCAGAGATGGACGGCCTTGATAGATTTACCTTGAGGAAGATATTTTAGGGAGCATGAGTCAGATAGATAGATAGATAGATAGATAGATAGATACTTTATTGATCCCCAGGGGAAATTCAAGGTCTCAGCAGCATACAGACAACACAAACACATTCTTTAACAGCAGAAAGAGTAATTAAAGTATATAATATAAAAACACAACTAAGCAATAAGGACAGTAGAAGATAAAGAATATGCTAAATATACTAAAATACAAATTATACTAACTAACGCTTAATCTAAATCAATTCAGTATCCACTAAAAACAGTATCCACATAGTGGTGATTAATCAATCAGAGGTGCTTGCAATGACTGAGGCAGGGACTGAACCTGTGATTCTCTGTGCATAGTAAGGTATGGTAAGGTGCTCTAAGGTGCTCTGTGTGAATGAGTGTCATGGTGGTAGTGCAATGGTGATAGTGGTCATGGTGATAGTGCAAATGAGTAAGTCCAACAGTGCAACAATGCAGAAATAAAGTAAAGTCTATTTATCTATATATTTAACTATTAAAAGAAAATGTATAAGTGTGGCCACAGTTCGGCTGTGGCATGGAGGGGGGGTTATGCATATGTGCTAATGTGCTAATATAGCACGCAAACAGTGAGGCATAAAGACAGTGGTACAAGTGGCTAGTGGACAGACAGTACCAAACATGGAGGGGGTGAAGAGGCAGACAGACTATGCAGAGAAGTCTATCTCTCCTCTTCCCTTATGTGAAGCATTGAACAGTTCAATGGCCCTGGGGACAAATTACTTCCTCAGTCTGTCTGTTGTGCAAGGCAGTGAGCGAAGTCTCCAGCTGATCAGGCTCTTCTGCTTAACAATAGTGCTGTGGAGTGGGTGACACTCATTGTCCAAGATGTTGATCAGTTTGTTCAGGGTCCTTTTGTCAGATAGTGAAGTGATGCACTCCAGTTCAGCTCCCACTACAGAGCCAGCTTTCCTTACCAACCTGTCAAAGCCTCGCATCCTTCTTCCTTGTGCTTCCTCCCAACATACTACTGCATAGAAGAGGACGCTGGCAACAACAGACTGGTAGAACATCCTGAGGAGCTTACTACACACATTGAAGGACCCAGCCTCCCTCAGGAAGTACAGCCTGCTCTGCCCTTTCTTGTAGAGTGCATCAGTGTTGGCTGACCAGTCCAGTTTATTGTCCAGATGGAGACCCAGATATTTGTAGGTGCTAACCACCTCCACATTGACCCCATCAATGTGGACTGGTAGCAGAGTGGGCTTAGACCTGCAGAAATCCACCACCATCTCCTTGGTCTTTGAAGTGTTAAGTTGAAGATGATTGAGTTTGCACCATTGCACAAAGTCCTCCACCAGGCTCCTGTACTCCTCCTCCTGCCCGTTCTGATACACCCCCACAATTGCAGTATCATCAGAAAACTTCTGCATGTGGCATGACTCTGTGTTGTAGCAGAAGTCAGATGTGTACAGGGTGAACAGGACTGGAGAGAGCACAGTTCCCTGTGGCGCTCCGGTGCTGCAGATCACAGTGTCAGAGAGACAGTTCTTCAGTCTGACAAACTGTGGTTGCTCGGTCAGGTAATCTGTAATCCAGGTTACCAGGTGAGCGTCCACACCCATCTGCAAGAGCTTGTCTCCCAATCTGAGGGGCTGGATGGTGTTAAAAGCACTTGAGAAATCAACATTGAACATGATTCTCACAGCACTTTTCCCCTTGTCTAGGTGAGAATGTGTCCTGTGTAGAAGATAAGTGATGGCATCGTCCACGCCTTGTCTTCATCACATGTGATGTTAGAGCGACAGGTCTGTAGTCATTAAGCTCACTAGGGTGTGGCTTCTTAGGGACAGAGGTAAGACATGATGTCTTCCACAGTGTTGGAACTTGTCCAAGGCGTAGGCTCAAATTGAAGATGTGCTTAAGTGGCTCCCCCAGTTCAGCAGCACAGGCCTTGAGTAGCCTTGGACACAGTCTGTCAGGCCCCCCCGAGATCATGGAGACCCTAGATTTCCACCGAGTCTCTGCCTTCCAGCTGCAATGCCACTTTCTGAAGCACAGCAGAAGCAGCAAAATGGTGTAGAACGAAAAGTTGCTTCTGGGACGCCTGGGACGCCTCTGGGACGCCTCTGAAAGGCCCTGACTAGAGTTGCAGTGATCAGCTCGTGGTGTAGAACGGAAAGTTGCTTCTGGGACGCCTCTTAAAGGCCCTGACTAGAGTTGCAGTGATCAGCTCGGGCAACATGTTACATGTAGCATGCAGACAAAGTGCAGACAGACCTGAGGATAAAAAATAGGAGTCCAGTGCTTTGGCATTGACCTGTTATGAGTCGATACTGACCTGTTGCGTCCGGGCCTGGCCAGGGCCAGAGAGGTTCTACTCAGTCTGCAAAAAAACACGGACAGCGCACACTCAGTCAAAAATGAAACCATCGTAAGGAACCAGGAAAAGGTGGAGAATAAACCAAATATGGTCCATTCTGTATGGGCCGCACAGACTCCGGCTTTGCTTCTGCCAACATGCCTAATGGCCAAATGTTGGCTTCATTTGTTCTCACTGTGACTGCATAACGCCATGCGTTGTTCACACTCTTTTGTTTCTGACTCCCATTGCCTCAGAGGGAGCTCCGTGTGCTGATCATGGGCTCTTTGTACACGGCCACTGGGGCAGATTTGGCAACTAAGAGATCTCTACTCCACTTCGCTCTCTTCCCTTCTCCTTACTGCCTTGTTTCATTTATATCTTCTTCTTTCAATCCCCTCCAGTTTAAGTGATATTTCAATTCAATTTCAATTTATTGTGTTTATAGAGCGCCAAAACATTACACATGTATCATGGCGCTTTACAGAATGTAGGCAATCAGAGAAAAAAGGGAAGAAAGGAAGAAAAGAAAAGAAGGCTCATGGGTAACCGGGTAACCGGGGTAACCGGGGAGGAAAAACTCCCTAGAATTGGAGATACAAATAGGAAGAAACCTCGAGCAGATCCACGACTCAAGGGCCTGACCCATCTGCCTAGGGTCAGTACAGGACAGTAAAGTCTGTATACATGACAAATGCATATGATAGTCAGGTGTAGAGAATAAGACATGGTGTTAAAAGCACTCGAGCTGGAAGGTACAAGAGGTGGGATGATTTCGTATCCGGTATGATAATTCATTAATCCTGATTTAGTGACAGAAAGTTCAAATAGTCCAGCGTTGGAATTGTCCAGAGGAAGGGAGTTGTCAAGGGGCATGTGGTGGGTCGGCAGACGGGCCAGGAATCCGGGCAGAGTTGTCATAGGCAGGTGATGGGTCGCTAGGCTGTATGGGCCAGGAATCCAGATAGGGGGACAGTAATGGGGCAGTCGAGGATGGGACTTCAGGTGAGATGGGTGAAAGGAGGGCCAACACACGGATGGTTGATGACTGGTGATGATATACCTCACAAGTGAGGTACAGTAAGTAAGTAAGGTTAGTACTGAAAATCAAAATGGTTAATGTCAATAAATAATCAGTGGGACTATATATTGTTACAGTATACCATAGTGAGAATAAGCAAGAGAGGGAGAGTTGAGAGAGAGAGAGAGAGAGAAAGGGGGAGAGATGGGTGGGGGTTGTACGGCGTGACGCATGAAAAGTCCATGACAGCACTATGCTATAGCAGCATAACTAAGGCATGGTGAGGGGTAGTCGACACCAGCGCAGGTATGGTCAGTGACCACCATCGCATGCGCGATTGGGGTGCCAGTCACACGACGACTCAGCAGGGTGGTCCATTCCAAAAATACCTGAGGTGGGTGAAGTTCCACACCGCACCATACTTAACTATGGGAGGCAGTAAAGAGGTATGTTTTAAGTCTAGACTTAAAAATAGGGAGGGTGTCTGCTAGTCGAATTGAGGAAGGGAGATTATTCCAGAGGAGGGGTGCGCGATAGCTGAAAGCTCTGCCTCCTACTGTAGTTTTTGAGATTCTTGGAATTACAAGAAGGCCAGTATTCTGTGATCGTAGCGGTCTGGGTGGGTTATATGGGAATAGGAGATCTTTAATATCTTCTGGTGTCTGGCCATTAATGGCTTTGTATGTTAGAAGTAATATTTTGAAGTCAATGCGACTTTTAACAGGCAGCCAGTGTAGAGATGCCAGGATAGGGAAATATGTTCATATTTTTTAGTTCTAGTGAGTGTGCGAGCAGCTGCATTTTGTATAAGCTGTAAGCTCTTTAGACAGGTGTATAGAGCATTGCAATAATCAATCCTTGAGGTGACAAAAGCATGGATTAATTTCTCAGTGTCTGGTAAGAATAAAGACTTCCTTATCTTTGAAATGTTCCTTAAATGATAAAGTGAAGTTTTGGTAATCTGTTTTATGTGATTACTTAGTGATAGGTCTTGGTCAATTGTAACTCCTAGATTTTTAACACTTGTGGATGAGGATAGTCGAAGATCAGTAAATGTAGCCTGTGATGAGGATAGGATATCCCTCATCTTTTTAGGGCCTAAAACCATGACTTCTGTTTTATCGGAGTCTGTTTTTCTGTTTTATGTCTCTTATACATGTGTCAAGTTTGGCTAACGGAGTTAATTCGTCAGGTTTTATGGAAAGGTATAGTTGTGTATCGTCTGCATAAGAATGAAATGTAATGCCATGTTTCCTAATTTCTGAGCCTAGAGGAAGCATATAGAGAGAAATGAATAGGGGCCTTAGTACTGAGCCTTGAGGCACCCCATATTTTACTATAGTCTGGGTAGACGGTTTATTGTGAACTTGTACAAATTGTTTGCGGTTAGAAAGGTATGATCTAACGAATGTTCAAGCCTGTGGAGTAGTATGTTGTGGTGGTGTCAAAGGCAGCACTGAGGTCCAGGAGGACCAATATTGGTATATGTCCATTATCGGCAGCGATGAGGAGGTCATTAAAAACTTTAACTAAGGCTGATTCAGTACTGTGGTGAGCTCTGAAACCAGACTGATATAATTCTTTGATTTTATTCATATGCAAGAAGGTACCAATTTGTTTCTAGTATTTTTGACAAAAAAGGGAGATTAGATATAGGCCTATAGTTGGCCAGGTTGTTAGGGTCAAGGGTAGGTTTTAGGAGGGATGGCTTAATAACAGATAACTTAAACGACTGTGGTACATGGCCTGATAGCAGTGAATTATTTATAATCTGGAGCAAAGCATTGTCCAATAAAGGGAGAGCAGTCTTCAGGAGATGGGTAGGAATAGGATCTAGTAGACTAGTTGTAGATTTGATGAAGAGATTGTGGAAGTGAGGTCTAATATGTCGATAGGTGTAAATGAATTCAACGTTGTTCCTCTCATCTGTGATTCAATTATGTTTTCGCTACCGTTCAGCAATGGAGTATGAATATTTGGTGAGACTGATTGGTTATTAATCTTATCTTTAATTGTTTCAATTTTGTCATTGAAAAAGTTCATGAAGTCATTACTGTTTAGGCAAATAGGGATAGATTCGGTTACTTCGGTGTGGCTCTTTGTCAGGCGGGAGATTGTGGTAAAGAGAAATTTTGTATTGTTTTTGTTTTCTTCGATCAGCGAGGAATAGTAGGTTGACTTAGCTTCGTTGAGTGCTTTTTTGTAGGTGATAAGGCTCTCTTTCCATGCTTGGCGGAAAACTTCCAATTTAGTGGTACGCCATTTTTTGAATGATGATATTTGATCCCAACACCAACAAAACACCAGAGAACAAACACCACCGCCTTTTCTTTTGGTGACTGGCTGGAACAGTTTTGTTATTTTTGGGGGACAGGATTGCTCCACATTGTTTGTTTCCAGTTCTAAGTGGATTATGAGGAGATATCCGCTGAATATGACAAAAGAGTTACGGATGAGAAATTGCTTAGAATTGCTGTTAGAAACTGATTCCTCTGTCCCCAAAAGACAACTGCACTTGGGTTGGACGGATTTACATGAGGACGTCTCATGACGTCTTGATGTCTTCGGCCTGGTCTGTGCAGGACGTGATGGGGTGAAATGAGGGTGAAATGAGGCTTGCAGTGTTGACCAACCGGAACAAATGAATGGAGGGTCATCAAATGTTTAGCACAATGATCTAAATGAATTAACTGCTTTGCATCAAGTGCAGTTCCAAGGTCCTTTTATGCATCTTAAAAGCAATATAATTATATAATTGAATATATATATATATATATATATATATAAAAACATCTTCACATCAGTAGTCATGAAAACACAAAAACATGCACATACATGCAAACACACATCACACAGTATAAGTATATATACTCTTTTGATCCCGTGAGGGAAATTTGGTAAAACACACACACACACACACACACACCTCTAGATTGATGTAACCTGCATGAAATAATGACAAGGACATGTGGTTTCCTTGTTGTGCGGCAGTACTAGCCTACTTCAAGGCCTCTTACTTGATTACAGTATACATGTAGATACATTTCTTTTAGATGGATCACAGTCACACTGCTCATCAGTACTGATCTGTGTTCTCAGAACAAAGCATGTATTGTAGAATAACAAAAGAGCCATTTCTGAGTACCGGCAAATATGGTGTATCAAATCCTAAAGAAAGATTGCAACGTTTCTTGGTATGTTCCGCCCCAACGTTGTCTTCAAGGCAGCGCTGCCTGTAAGGCACTAGGGTTAGGCATGGGTTAAGATTAGGGTTAGGGGGCTTAAAACACCATCGAGCGATTGCAACATTTAGCAATTGTAACATTCTGCAATTGTAACATTCAGCGTTGTTTTCTTCATCTGATATGTATTAACTGTGCTGTCTGTGCTAGGTTGCTGCATTTGAGGCACAACAAATCTGTTAATGATTTGATTAGACTGGAGATGCTGTCAGGTGTTTCATAACCAAAATGAGGTTCCAGACATTTGAGAGAACCTGCAGAGCAATGGAATTTGATTCTGCATTCTTTTAAAATCCAATTTGGGATTAAACATGTTTGCCTATTTACATGTTATATGCATTCTCTATCAGTGCTGAAGTTGTGTGAACTTCAAACCCCAACCACAAGGTGGCAGTATCAGACACATTTACATCTAGCATCACTACACACTGTAGATCCAACAAATCAGTACTCAAACCATATCTGGGATTAACAAGACAATAGACCTTGGTAAGGTATGACAAATGCCCTGATGTGTTTTGTACAAATACACAATATCATTTATAGCCATCAACTTTATTCTTCAGTCAACAACACATGATTTCAACAATCTTCTTTCATATTTTCATATTTTAATTTACAAAATAATTTATTACAGCTCATTAAATAGATACCAATTCATTCCAAGCACAGTAATTAATTTGACAATAATAATATGTTTCATAAATAATTTGTACAGTCATTATCGTTTACATTTACAACCAAAGCCTTATCTAGATGGAATTAAGAACCCCTCAAGGAAAAGGCTACATTCTAAGTTGTGCATTGTGGTCACCAGTAAAACAAGATACCTAAACCTTATCTGCATTGTTGCATATATGAGCCAGAGAAATGTCCCAGATACCCCCTGTTATCAATCCTTTTTCAGTCAAATCTCATCGTCAAGCGTTCCTCA
Organism: Alosa alosa; assembly: GCF_017589495.1. NCBI lineage: Eukaryota > Metazoa > Chordata > Actinopteri > Clupeiformes > Clupeidae > Alosa > Alosa alosa. Next base: position 2,001,161 of record NC_063202.1, on the reverse strand, counting down.
GCGTATGTGTGTCGGTATTCAGAATCAGAATGAGAATCAGAAACAGCTTTATTGGCCATCCCCTCTCTCTTCTCACTCTTCTCTTCTCTACTGCAGTAGTGTTTAAGGGAGCATGCTAATCTACAGCACCATGTGCACTGCCTATGGCTGGTAGTCACAGAGGTCACCTCAATTCTGTATTTACACACATGGCTGTAAATCTGCCCGGTGCCACGGTCAGGGTTGACATGGTGGCTACTGTTCATTTCATGTCATATTTCTTATCAGCATGAGTGGACAGTGATGGCCATTGCCAATATGCCTGGGCAAAAGTCATTCTTATTCAGGGTGTATATCGCAGCGTAGTAAAGCAATGAATGCCCAAAGCTGCTAAAAGTATGGTCCATTTTCCATTAGGGATTGACTTCAACTGGTAGGGATAATGTGTGTGATGCAGATACTTTAGCACTCTGTTCTCTAACCCATACCATGCTCCTAAGCACCAAAGCATACACAAACTCTCTTACACACATATACAGACACACACACACACACACACACACAGACACAGAGACACACACACACAGACACAGAGAGACACACACACACACACACACACACACACACAGACACACACACACACACACACACACACACACAGACACAGAGACACACACACAGAGAGACACACACACACACACAGAGACACACACACACACACAGAGAGACACACACACACACACAGAGACACACACACACACACAGAGACACACACACACACACAGAGACACACACACACAGAGAGACACACACACACACAGAGAGACACACACACACAGAGAAACACACACACACACACACACACAGACACACACACACACACAGACACACACACAGACACACACACACACACACACAGAGACACACACACACACACACAGAGACACACACACACACACACACAGACACACACACAGACACACACAGAGACACACACAGAGACACACACAGAGACACACACAGAGACACACACAGAGACACACACAGACACACACACACACACACACACACACACACACACACACACACACACACAGACACACACACACACACACACAGAGACACACACACACACACACACAGACACACACACAGACACACACAGAGACACACACAGAGACACACACAGAGACACACACAGAGACACACACAGAGACACACACACACACACACACACAGACACACACACACACACACACACACACACACAGAGACACACACACACACACAGAGACACAGACACAGACACACAACCACCAGTAGTGATTGCTCTGGGGATGTTGGGACCTAATTTTCCTTTCTTAAGTGTGTGTGGTACTATATTCATCACTCTGACCTTCAAAGGCCCACACATAAAAAAGGAGCGTTCCATTACGGTAAAAGCATGGGAGTGATATATTACAGGAGAGGCAAAACATGCATACAAACCAGGCCGCATCACCTCTGTGCTTGGTGATGTGCTATGGCATGTCCCCTGCACAAAACTGTCAAAAATCATCCTTCCTCCGTCAGCCGAGCATCCTCGCAAGTAACAACGCTAGCTATGGCATCCATGATCAAAGCAGCGTCACATACATTCTGGAGTTTTATTTTTATTTATTTATTATATTTTTATACGTTTTATTTTTTGGTGTCGGTGCCATCGCGTTGGCTGCCTGTAGCCCTAGCGTGTGAGTGCTAAGCTGTACTACTGTAGGATCAGTTTCAAAGACCCGTCTGCCCTAATGAGATGGACTCGGTGAAGGTGCCTATCAGGATTTAATCTGAGACCCCTTTCATGGTCATGGGCAGTTGCTGCATGGACTTAGGCCTTATTACGGGACCCCTCCACCTCAGTCATCTCCAACAAAGCAGCAGATCGAGGGGAAAGGCCCCTGCGCCAGTAATCCTGTTTGCGGCTGTCGGTCAAGCGTTACGTGAAAAGATCGCCGACATTCAGGATGCAGATCCGTTTGCACAAGCCTTAATCAATGAGGATCAACACGGATCTCATGAAGGAGGCAACGGCAAACAGGGAGGGGAGGCGAGGTCACAACCCACATAGCAACAACCAAGGATCGTCTCAAGCACCGTCGGCCACTTCTTACAGTAATCCTAAAGAAACTCACAACGCCTGTTTACAACTGATTGATGGCGACAGAGCAAAGAGTCACTCAAGACTTTACAAAGTAGAGATTACATATAGGGTAAGCACACACACTGAGTTTTCAGTTCTTTACTTTGAGCTCATGGTCAGCAGTCAATTAAACTGAAACCATAATCATCCATAGAGCCCAAAGCAGGAGCCTAAAGTCTTTCTATGCTACAAAGATCTTCTGGATGCATAGCCAGATATGCAGGATTGGGTAAGACGGCATTTGCATGAAGCCTTGAAGGCTTTTTTCTATAGAAAATTCAGTTGTTTTCTGTTACAATTAACCTATATAAATGTTGTGTAACCAAAATGATGGGGACCGCTTCTACTGTAGATTATTCTCTGGAGCAGAGAGAAAGAGTGCAGGAGATGTAGTGCTGGCCAGAGGGGTTGGCATGGGATGGGGTTATTTGAAGGAGGCCAGGACCTTTCTGCCCTTGAGGGGTTGCGGCGGTCGGAAGTTGTTTTCCATCCTCTTCCTCTGTTCCTCCTCCTCACCGCTGAACAACAGCAGTCGAAACTTCCCCATCTGAAGGGTAGAGAGAAGCAGAGAGAGAGAGGAAATGGATCAAAACAATCCATGTTGTAAGTGCAAGACAAAGAAACACACAAGGCATACCTGTCAATCAATGTTAATCAGATTGAGAAGATCAAAGCATCTCACTCAGTGGTCTCTGCCCCCTTTCTCTTATATCTCTCTCACATACACACACAGGAGAGCAGTCCATGCCTGAGGCATGCAGACAGCATGCCGTGCCACCAAAGCTGCCCTTAATTAAATTTCCCATAAGCCCTCAGTGCAGCACTGGCCACTGGATGGCTGAACACAGGGGGGTGGTGAACTGAGAGATTCCTATAGAGAACAATCCTAGAGAGAGTCCAACACATTCAGTCTGTATTCTGTAGTTAGGTACAGTCTGTGAGTTCAACTGTAGAGAGAGACTAAGGGCCAGATGTACTAAGGCTTTTGCGCCCACTTCAGGCGTATTTGTTTCGCAACGGGCGTGTTAAATCATTGTGAGGTATGTACAAACAGGCCGCAATGATGTAAAAGCGCAAACTGCCTGTCGCGGAGCTGAAAGTGGCAGATTGTGTTTGTCATGTCATGCATATGCATTCATGTGAGGATCCAGGGGAAAGTGGGAGTTTAGTGTAAAAAGATGGGAGGGGAAGAGTAAAGAGCACCTAATTATGTATTCTGCGGTATGTACAAAGACTGCTCCTGAAAGCGCACGTCTATTCTGCGCCTAAATACTTCCGCCTTGTAAAAGCAGGTGTTAATCCAAATTGCAGTTCAATGCGTCAATAAGAGAACCTTTCAAAGACAACAGAATCGCTATTTAGAGCACCAGTTTTGTAAGTCTTTGTACTATCCAAAAGCAACATTAACTTTTGTTGGCCTTTCGAATGTCTTACTTTCACGTCACTTTCCTACTTGCTAGATTTGACCAATCTACCATAGCCTACGTGCACAAGTAGTTTGAGTAGAACTACTGATATTCATTATCTCCCTGCTTGTCATCATGAGAGAGAGGGGAAAAAAAGTCTGCAACACCAGTATATGCTCCCAAGTTATAGTTTAATTACCGTGACGTTTCGGGCCCACTCAAGCCCTTCATCAGACGTGACATCATATCACATGGTATTATTTCATGATCGCTGAACGTTTGATTCTTTTTAATGTGGTCATCAACTTCATTCAACTGCGCTTGTATGTAGGCGCTGCCATTCAGTTGTGGACATTCGTAAATTGTGTTTATGGGCGGAGAAAGGCAGAGAAAGGCGCAGTTTACATTAAGGATTGAACGATTGATAAATACGACGGAAACTTGGGTCTGACAGCGTTCGCAATCTGCGGTTTGTCCATGGCGCTGATAACGCTACATTCGCAAATGTACGTACATCTGGCCCTGAGACTCTGGGTGTTATCTCGGGTAAGAGGGAGACCAGTGTTCTGTTCATGGGGTGAAACCACACCATCATCCACTTAGGAATCAACACCTTTTACAACAGGTCATATGAAAATGTACATCTCTCACTATGAAATGTGAAATGCATACAGTTTACATATAACAGAAAACAATATGATTACAAATGCAAATCATGCTGTTTGTATCATTGTCTAATCTCTAGTTTGTTGAGTGTTCAGTGTTTCAGTGAAGTCAGTGACTTGAACTGCTGCTGGCGTTGCCGTCACTAAGACCTGGGCCCTGGCGAGACCCAGAGCGTGAGAGAAGCATGCTGCCACTGCAGTAACTGGAGTCGGAGGAGAAGCATGCTGCCACTGCAGTAACTGGAGTCGGAGGAGATCCTCGGCATGTCTGAGGACCGCTCAAAAGCAGCACAAGCCACCAGGAGCAAATGTAGGCTTAGCAGGCCTTCAGGCTCTGCCCCATTTTCACTAATCATTAAGTCAGATCGGGAGGCCAACGGAAGAAGAGAAACAAGGGGAATAAAGGCTCCACAGAAAACGTGGAAATCTCTGAGGCTTACAAATAGGTTACATCTAAGAATCGGGGGCAATAATCTACGTATGGCATTTTGCACATATCATGTATTAACTGTTACAGGCCAGACATTTTAAATGGCTAATTTTGTTAAAAGGATTAAATAGATGCAAATTAACAGAACTTGTAACCATTTGTTGAATCTGAAGTCTTAGGTATATTTTATATTGCTTGCTTATGGTTTAACTAGGGAATAAAAAAAATGATTTATTTCCACATTTTTCCATTTGGTGTGAATTTTCAATGAACTCTAAACGTGACGTAAATAGTATTTCCAGCATGTGTTGAGTTATATAAGAGTCTGAAGCCCTCTTAAGGTCAGAGTGACGTGGAAGTGGGAGTGTGTGTAGGTAGGGGCTGGACACAAGGGAACCGGACGATGCAGTAAGGGCACAAGTCCTGAACGGAGCTCCTTACTGAACAAAGAGGCCTTTTGACCATTTTGGTAAGAAGGATTACCTACTGCTACTGTTGATCAGTGTGTTTCTGCTTTAGCCAGACCCCCCCACACACACACACACAGTACCATGATCAGACAAAATAGATGTTTCATTTATTCAAAATTCATCTATAATGGCTGTGCCTTGACATTACAGAACTCATTACTTTTACAAGAATAAAGTATAACCTTTACATAGGTAAGTGGTGTTGACTCTGTCTCTCTTACTTTTGGACTCGGTCTTGACTTGGACTCAAACCTGTCTTGACTTTGTCTCGACTAGCCCTGGTCTTGGACTTGTCTTGGACTACAGCCCTGCATTCTTCTCTATAACTGGACACTCATGCTTAATGTAAATGTAAATCAGGTTTCTAGGCCAAGTACCGTATTTTACGGATCATAAGTCACACTTTTTTTCACAGTTTGGCTGGCCCTGTGACTTATAGTCAGGTGCGACTTATATATGAAAAAAATATATAATTGAACATGCATTTAAATGTTAATTCATATTAACGGACATGAACCCTACATGAAACATTACTGTCTAGCGCGAGAGAGCGCTCTCAAATGCACAAGTTCTGTGCACTTTCAGTCAGAGATTAGTGGTAGCGCTATGCCAGAAGCACATGTGCATACCTAAATCATCAAATTATGGCCGGGATTCTATTTATAGCCGGGCCTCAGATTCGGACAAATAAAGGCCAGTAATAATTTTGTTTCAATTTAACTCATAAAAGAGCTCTTCTTAATATTTTATATTGTTGCCAATGAAAAGTCATTGTCTTACACAACGAGTCTCCAACATGTTGCTCTCAAGCTACCAGTTGCATGCCGCCCCCATGAGCTTGCCAGAGGCTGAAGCGGTCATGAGCATTCTCTCTCCCTGGTAACAACCTTAATTGATTCAATTCTCTGCCACTCTGCTCACTCTCTCTCTACTCTGCCTAACAAGCTCCACCTGGCTCCGCCCTGCTCTGCTCTTGTTACCTGGCCAGCTGCGCTGCATTTCCCACTCACCATCCTCACCTTGCCCCACTCTGCTCTAATTACTCTGCCAGCTGCACTGCATTTCTCCACTAACCTCTCCCAGTATATAAAGCCCTGTTTTTCAGCCAAGCCCTGTCAGATCGTCTTCAAACCTGGACCAGTAACCTGCCTGCCTGCCTGCCTGCCTACTCACTCACTCACTCACTCACTCACTCACTGACTCCTACCTGTGATTCGGATCCTTTCTTGACTGCCTCCCTGTTCTACTGCCCCGGTTATCCCGACCCGCCTTCCGGATCTTCTCGATTACTCTCCGATCTTCAGCCCCGGTAACTCGAATCTGCCTTCTGTCTCACCACGCTTAGTGCCTAGCCCTGGTCTGTACTACTGCCTGCTGTTCACCTTGCTGTTGTGTGTGTGATTCCCCAGGCCTCCGACCACCAGACGAGCGAGCCCCGACGCGTCACCACCCTCAGCCCGAGACGCCGCTCGATCACTGGGGGACACACACACTCAGCACCTTGGACTGGACCCCCGAGACTTGAAAACCCCAGAGCCCCGAGAACCCTGGAACCCCTGACACCCCTGGCACTCCTAGCACCCCTGGAACCGGAACCTCCAAGACCTCACGTTTCTCTCACTCCTCTTCCCCCCTGAACCCTTCAATAAAAAGACTCTGAATTTGAACTTGCGCTCTTGGGTCGTCTTCTGTCCCTAACAGAAGCAGTATTTAAACACAATTGTTGCTGCCAGGCATCAGCCTACGGATTTTATAAAAAAAGTAAATCATGCAGAATTAAAAAAAAAACTAAGTTTAGGCTATCGTAGACCTCTTTGGCTATACGGAATAAGGTTTCCATTTCAACACAACACATGTCCCATGAATAAATGAAAGCGGATGCCTTATACATATATGCCTTATACTTATACATGAACCGTCAAATACCCCACAGATTTCCGTGGTCATCAGTCCCGATATTTAGCAATATCAAACAGTACAAGCCATGCCCCCAAATAAAGGTGCTATGCTTTGCACAGCCTAAATTTCAAGACTCCCGCCCAGAGTAGGAATTTCACGGCGGCCACGACGGCCATGGCCGTCGTAGCCCCTTGCATTGGCCGTGATGCCCCTTTGAAAATCAGAGGTTTACAGGCCACGGTGGCCTTGGTGCCCCCTTCTTTCAATATTCTGCTTTCGCCCTACTAATAGCAATATTTATTTAGCCTGTGGCCTGTCAAACAATCTTAGCATTCACAGCATAAATTAATTTAGTATTTTACGCAGTGGAGAAAGTGACAGTGCAAGAAAGAAAAGGCCCAAATTCACCCATTCTTCTCAGTTGAACTACTCAAGTAGCCTACTCATCACACAGACATCACAAGTATCACATGAAAGGGCTTTTTCTCAGCTTTTAAACGATGTTAGCCGCTAATTGCTGTAAATGGAACGGTTCAGAAAAAAGTAAATAATATCATTCAATTTAATCATAAATTCTACTGAAGGTTTTGCGTCCATCTTCCTACCCATTCATCTCGGTGGAATACTTCACGAACCCTTCGTTTAACACAAGACAAACCATATATCAGAATAAACAGCAGACCTTACCGAACACAAAGGTGTAAAGCAGCCCCCTGTACAGTTAGCCTTTCCAGAGTAATCCCGTTTTGAATTTGCAGTAAATTTCAACATACATGGATGTCTCCAAATTTGCGCTTTAAGTTTTACACTATGTTTAAATTGTTCCACATTATAACGGGCCAAATACAAAATAAATATTACAAATGTCGCCTAGATATCGGTAAATCAGAGGACAGCTGACTAAGAGTTTGTGAAAGTAGCCTTAATGATCACAAAATGCTAAGCAACCTTGAATTTCCCCTGGGGATCAATAAAAAAAGTATCTATCTATCTAAGCATGCATCTAGGCTATTTGAGTTTCTTAAAAGCTGAGCTGTGCTTAAATTGTTCAATACATGATTTCATAACAGGCCAAATATAAAATAAATGTTAAATATAGCCTAGATTTCTGTAAATATTAGATGATCAGATGATTTACAGTTCTATGTAATATGTCATGTTTCATGTTTTTGTAATGTTTCATACAGTGATGCAGGTCTACTGCAGTGAATAGGCTAAATACAACTTTGATCATTTTTATAGCCTACTACTGTTTGGTTAACTTTGGCCTTGGTGCCCTGACATGTGGCCTTTGTGCCCCCCACCAAATATGCCCAACTGAAGGCCAAGTGGCCTTGCCCCCAGAATGGTGAAATTCCAAGCCTGCTCCCGCCATAAGGATTTGAGGATTTACGATAGTCTGTCTCCTAAACATTCCTCACCCGTTATCTAGACATGCATGAAAACATTTTAAAACAAAACTCACTGCCATGTAGGCTAATATTTGATCACTGTTTTGCTACTAATTATATTTCACATAATGAATACACACACTAGAAAGTGAAAGTAGGCCTACTATGCGCTCCGTGTCTGTAGGCTATCTGTCTGTTCACGTCCGCAATCGATTATAACGTTCCTCAAATGGAGAACACATCCGTTAGGCTGTCATGCTTCTGTGTTCGCAAAATTCCTGATGGTTCCTGATCGCTAAACGTTTGTTTTCCTTTCCTGTCGATCGCAGTTGATGTAGAAGCACCTAGGCTATAATTTGACTTAAGCAGTGAGAGAGGGAGAGAGGCACCAAAAAGTGGCAATAGCTTTCGTGTGTGCATGGGGTTCAATTGAAGTCAGAGTTGGTCCATCCAGTCAATAGTCACGCTTTCAGGGCTCCATTACTGGATTAATGTTATTAGTCAGTGCTGTAACGTGTGGGAATTTCTCTCATTATGATGGAGTTGTGGGACTTTTATTATTAAGCTCAATACTGTAGTGATCTTACCCTCAGACAAGATTCACCTTTGGCCAGGACGGCCATTTATTTGGCCAGGACGGCCATTTATTGGAACAGGAAGATTCATACGTACACAGACAACTACATAGGGCAACACAGGGGTAGTCTCAGCCGCACATGTAACACACAACAAGGGTTTACCACACACATCAACACGAGGTACAACCAAAGAGACTAACACGCTAACAAATACACAACATGGTAAACGTAACTACAACTATTATGACCGACATTACACATTCTAGCATTCACTCGCACTGCATTCTGGGAGACACTCATTCAACGTTAAACGTGTACATCCACCGACGCTACAATACTTAATAACTTATGCGCAATACCCGCAATCCCGCGCTGAAATTTAGGCCCTGGTTTTAAATGCGCATATTGACCCTGGTTTTAGGGGCCGTTTATATGAGAACGATTGCGAAGGAAGACGACAAAATATTTTATCATAAGTGCCAAAGAGCCTTGATTACCTCTCTGGCTAAACTGTCAAATTAGAATGTCTGCGCGTGACGTACCGGGGTTCTATCACACCACCACCCAGCGGTCTGGAATGCATATCACATTCTCTTGCGTCTTCATATTGTAATGTCGGCGCACAAGACATTGTTAGCGTTCTCCCACGCAGGGCATGCTGGGATACGGGAGCGAACATTTGGGGGTTTATGTCTGTATTTCTCCTAAGTTATAAGTCTAAAGTTAGCGTCTTTATTGTAACATGTTTTCCTTTTAGTTCTCTCTCGTGTGTGATCCTTTTTGTGTGGGGGGCTGCGTCCTTCCCTGTATGTGTAGTGTGTGTGTGTACTTGACCTGCTCCGTGTGTATTGTGTTCTGTGTCTGAGTCCCTGCTCTCGTTCTCAGCTAATAAACCTTTTGATTGGATAACTGAGTGTGTCGCTATCAAATTGTTATATTGGTGTCGGAAGCAACTTTCGAACATGGCCTCCACTCAGCGAGAGAAGCTGGGAGCGGGAGACCTCACCACTGGGTGGAGGCACATGCAAGAGGATCCGGAGAGAGCCTTGTAAGTGCTGGTAAAAAACTCGGGGCCTTCTATCGCTGCTGCCGACGGAGGAGAGGTGCTGCCGTCTGGACCTGCCTGCTGCCATGGAAGGAGATCTTGCCGGAAGAGGGGCCTGAAGAAGTGTTCGTGGAGAAGACGACGCTGGCCTGGGCAGTGACTCCGCGCCGGGCGGTTCGAGGCTGGAGCTGGCGGTGGCCGCATGGAGTGAGCAGAGCCGAGGGAGAGCGACGAGGAAGAGGTTCCTGGATGACCGACGGTTGGCAGAGGTACTGGGGGCAGCGAACTCCTGACGGTGGGGCAGCTTCGATGGAAAGGCCCTCTGAACTTAAAACGTTTGGGTGCGTGTGAGAGGCACCGTGCTGTGTGGGTGCCTGTTCTAGGATGGCAATGGCTTGTTGGGGGAGCTATGTAACGTCGGCGCACAAGACATTGTTAGCGTTCTCCCACGCAGGGTATGCTGGGATACGGGAGCGAACATTTGGGGGTTTATGTCTGTTTCTCTCCTTAGTTTTGAGTGTAATGTTAGCGTCTTTCAAGAAAAAAGAAGAAAGAAGAAGAAAAAAAAAAGAAAAGAAGAAGAAAAAAGCTTTAAGATGGTAGTAGCATTACACTTAGCGACCTCTCTCTGTCCCAACCGTACGGTGTTTTGTTCGTTTAAAAGTGTTTGTCCGAGGTTTTTCGTGGTTCGTCTTTGTCTTACTACGTCGTACTACAAGTACAGCAGGCAGTTTTTTTACATCTGCAAAAGCAAGTTTTGCAGCGTTCTGGACTTTGCAACAGAGGCGCTAAAGGAACTTCCGGACTACTCCGGCCTGCAACAACACGGACTCGCCTGCTCCCTCCGAAAGAAAGCGTCCGGAAGCGGTGTGCGAGGGAAGCAGAAGAGGGGCAAGCTGAGGCGTCCGGGCCAGGCTAGCGGCTAGCCTAACTTCGCCCAGCCATACCATCCATTCTCCTGGCAAATGTAACGATCACTGGACAACAAAATGGATCACATACTTGACTGCTGAGATCAACGAACCGGACAGTAAGTAACTGCTGTGTGCTCGTCTTCACTGAGACTTGGTTAAATGACAACATTCGGACTCTGCTGTACAACTGGAGCAGCTAGCATGCTATCGAGCAGACAGGGCCATTGTAAAGGGAGGTAAATCACGAGGAGGAGGAATCTGTGTTTACATCCGTGGCGAATGGTGCCGGGACACTGTAGTAGTATGCAAACACTGCTCACCACTGGCAGAGTTTATGATCATAAAGTGCCGACCTTTTACCTGCCAAGGGAAATTACGCGATTCTGAAGGTTGCAGTATACATCCTTCTACCCAACAACAACAGCGATAAGAGCAGCGGCTCTTAGTGAACTGTACCAGGCTGTCCAGTGAACAACAGACGGCACACCCAGACGGGTTTCACCATCTTCACTGGAAATTTTAACCATGCTGATCTAAAAACTGTACTTCCAAAGCTACACCAGCATGTTGATTTTCCAACAAGAGGAGATAACATCCTGGACCTGGTCTACACTACACACAAAGGAGCATACAAAGCCACCCCTCCCCATTGGACTTTCAGACCATATCACTGTTATGCTAATGCCCGTGATACAGACAAAGGGTAAAAGCGAACAAACCGGGTTCGTAAGCAGGTAAAAGTGTGGCCTGAGGGAGCCCGATGCTCTTCAAGACTGCTTTGACACAACAGACTGGGAAATGTTTAGCGGGCAGCCACTTACAACAACGGACAGACATAGAGGAGTATACAGACACTGTAACCTCTTACATCACCAAGTGCATCGATGATGACCCACACAAAAGACATCATCACTTTCGGGCTAACCAAAGCCATGGCTGACGGGGATGTCCTCAGGCTGCTGAGGGCCAGAGACAAAGCCTACAGAGGCTGGGGATGAAGCTGGCATGAAAACAGCGAGAGCCAACCTGTCCCGATGGCATCAAGGAAGCAAAAGGAATACACTCACAAGATAACCACCCACTTCAAAGACAGCAGGAACTCACAAAGCCTATGGCGGGGCATTCCAGGCCCTCACGGACTACAAGCCAGCGCCACAGAGCTGTGAGAGCAACATCCCTCTGCTCAACAACCTGAACCGCTTCTTTGCTCGCTTTGAAGCACAAAACAGCACCTGCCCACAGAAGACCCATCCCCCTCTACAGGCAGCCCCTGTGCCTCTCTGCCCGACAGCGTGAAGAGGACACTTGCTGCTATCAACACCGTAAGGCAACAGGTCCAGACAACATCCCAGGGCGTGCTGAAGGACTGCGCAGGGGAGCAGGATGTCTTCACAGACATCTTTAACACTTCCCTGAAGCAAGCCATCGTCCCATCATGTTTCAAAGCTGCCACCATCATACCTGTGCCGAAGAAAACTGCTCCATCCTGCTTCAATGACTACCGCCCTGTGGCACTGACACCCATCATCATGAAGTGCTTTGAGCGGCTTGTCATGTCACATATCAAAGCCATTCTCCCCACCCTGGACCCCTTCCAGTTTGCATACCGAGCCAAGCGGTCTACAGAGGATGCAATCTGCTCTGCCCTACACCCAGCCCTCACCCACCTGGAAAAAAGAGACTCATATATGTGAGATTGCTGTTTATAGACTTCAGTTCTGCATTCAACACCATAATACCACAACAACTCATCTGCAAACTTGACAAACTGGGACTCAGTACCTACCTCTGCAACTGGCTACTGGACTTCCCTCTGTCAGAGGCCCCAAGTAGTGCGTGTTGGCAACAATACCTCAAGCAGCATCACACTGAGCACAGGGGCCCCAAAGGCTGCGTGCTCAGTCCGCTGCTCTTCACCCTGCTGGCGCATGACTGCACTGCAACCTACAGCAACAATCACATAGTGAAATTTGCTGGCGACACAACTCTGGTGGGTCTCATCACCAAAGAGGCGGCGAGACTCAATACGGGTTGGAGGTCGACCATCTGACCGCGTGGTGCAGGGACAACAACCTCCTGCTGAGCGTCAGCAAGACCAAAGAGATTGTTGTTGACTTCCGGAGAGGTCACACCCAACACCTGCCACTTACCATCGGCGGTGCTGTGGTGGAGAGGCGAGCAGCACCAAATTCCTGGGGGTGCACATCAGTGAAGACCTCTCCTGGACCACCAACACTGCATCACTGGCGAAGAGCTCCAGCCGCCTGTACTTCCTCGCGAAAACTCAGGCGAGCAAGTGCTCCACCAGCCATCATGACCACATTCTACCCGAGGCACCATTGAGAGCATCCTCTCCAGCTGTATCGCTGTGTGGGGCGGAAGCTGCACTGAATACAACAGGAAAGCCCTGCAGCGCATAGTGAACACAGCTGGAAGGATCATTGGTGCTTCACTCCCTCCCTGAAGGACATTTACACCACCCACCTCACCCGCCAAGGGCTGACCAAAATTGTGAGTGATGCAAGTCACCCCGCTCACAATCTGTTTGATCTACTGCCCTCTGGGAAGAGGGTACAGAAGCCTGCGGCTCCGCACTCTGAGACTCACCAACAGCTTCATACACCAAGCTGTGGGATGCTGAACTCTCTCCCTCCTCTCCCCCCTCCACCCCTCAGCTACATAACATCCTGGACATTGGACCCACAATGGCCGCCTGCACTCTCCACCTGCACACTTGAACACTTGAACACTTGTACACTTTACAACTTGGTGTTGTTGTCCTGAAAACACAACACTTCTGCTGCTCTTACATAACTTGCACCACTATGCCACTTTCTTTATTACTTAGGTCAAACAGTATTTTATAGTATTTTACAGTATTTGCACTAGTATTTTATTGACTGTCTATGCACAATTTGGACAAAATTTTGCTGCTCTTATTTTTTCATTATATGTGCCCTCTTATTTACTTATTTACTTACTTTTTGTTTACTTGAATGTTATGTTTGTCTGCGGACTTAAAATTGGTCAAATATGTCTTGTCTTCACCGTGGGATAGTGAGAAACGTAATTTCGATCTCTTTGTATGTCTGGAACATGTGAAGAAATTGACAATAAAGCTGACTTTGACTTTGACTTTGACTTTGACTTTATTGTAACATGTTGATGGCGACAACTGTGGCGACAACTGTGTGTGTCGCCATCAAATCGTTACAATATAAACAAAGATTTCCCCCTGAGAATGCTCGTCTAAACGCGAATAAAAAAATGAAGACGAGACGCCACTTCTGTGTCTTCTCTTTTCATCGTCACCGTATAAACGTAGCCTTAAATGCGCTCTCTCGGAGGTGGCCAGCCGAGTGTTTCTTCTGCTGCCAGCTTGTGCCAATATATCGTCCAAAATGCTTGCTTGCATTGCATTCTACACATTTTTAGCTAAATTTTCATTTTTAGCTGAATTTTCAACTCGTCAGCAGCCGTCGGCTTGCCTCTTGCCACTATTCACTCCTTCGTCTTCATTAACATTCTCAATATTTTTGGCCTCTGTGTCCAGTTACATCTGTCTGTTCTTGGTCTTGGATTTTGTGAAATACATTTCTAAATATCACCCGCTTCCTGCAGCTTTGGTCTGCACGTCTTCTTAACACCGCATCTTTTTCTCTCTCGTGGGCATTTCATCTGCTGCCGGCTTGTCACTCCACATCGCCCAAAATGCTTGATTGCATTGCATTCTCTACATTGTTAGCTAAATAGTAATGTACCACATCAACCTTTTTGTTCAGTGAATCTTTTGTAAATTGCTTTACAATTACCTTCGGGCCTATAGGTCTATGCCTGGCTTGCTTCGGTCAGGTCCTTTTAAAACCATGTTTTTCTCGCTCATGAACATTTAATCTGCTGCCAGCTTGTGACTCCACATTGCCCAAAATGCTTGATTGCATTGTATTCTCCACATTTTAGCTAAATTTTGGTGTACCACATGGCAAATTTCTTTCAGTGAATCGAATCGAAATGCGACTTATAGTCCAGTGCGACTTATATATGTTTTTTTCCTGTTCATGACGCATTTTTTGACTAATGCGACTTATACTCCAGAGCGACTTATAGTCCGGAAAATACGGTATACTTGCGTATACAAGGAATTTGGTCTCTGCATTTATCCCATCCGTGAATTAGTGAACACACAGAGCACACAGTGAACACACAGTGAGGTGAAGCACACACTAACCCGGAGCAGTGAGCTCCCTTGCTACAGCGGCACTCGGGGAGCAGTGAGGGGTTAGGTGCCTTGTTCAAGGGCACTTCAGCCGTGGATGTGGGCATGGGAGAGCAGTGCTCGACAACTTCCCCCACCCACATTTTTCCTACTGGTCGGTGATCGAACCAGCAACCCTTCGGTTCCAAGCCCTAACCAGCAGGCCACGACTGCACACACACACACACACACACACACACACCCCCTGACCACCATGAACCCCAGGAGTAAGGAGAACAAAAGAAGAAAGTATAAGGAGATATTTGAGTATTATGATCAATGATCATCCACAATCTGGAGGAATTCACAACCCTTCAGCTTCTTCTGGCTGACCAGATACATTAGGATCTGGACATTCAGAGACAACTAATCCAACAAGACAAAGAATGGATGAATAAATGATAGCATTGGATGATTGTAGTGATGGTCCGATACCGATACTGGCATCGGGTCGATAAAAATAAAAAATAAAAAAGTCCCCGATACCACCCACCGATACTTACGGTTTCCACACACACACACACACACACACACACACACACACACACACACCACGGTGTGCCCAGTACCATGATCAGACAAAATAGATTCATTTCATTTATTCAAAAATCATCTTTTGATCATCAGAATTAGTTTTTTCGCCTCGACTCTGTCTTTCACACACACACACACATTAAAGAGAACACGGCAAAAGGGAGGAAAGCGTGAGATGAACAGAGGAAGAGGCATCTGCGGCCAGACAACTTTGCCAAGCCGTCTGGTCCGGTTTCCTCCTGGTCAAATCATGTGGTCTGCTCATGTGACCACCAATTTTCCACACATCACATAAAACACTAGCCATTTCCATAGTTGTGCCTCACCCCAACACTCGCTCACACACACTCTCTCTCTCTCTCTCTCTCTCACACACACACACACACACACACACACACACACACACACGAGGTCTAGGCAAGGTGCTCTGACAACCACATTAACTGCCCCTCACCTGTTTCTCGGACACCATGATCGGCTCCTGGAGAACAAGCCAGGTGACGCTCTCGTGCAGGGGGGGAGTAGTCAGGGATCCGGGGTAGGTCCAGAAGTTGAGGTTGTCGGGCAGAAGGCATTTGGGGTTGAAGCCTTTGAAGTCCACCATCGTTCCCTAAGAAGGAAAGCAGCCACCAAACCCAACATGTCAAGATAGTTCAGCAAGTCCACTACAGTAAATGCACACCTGGTGGTCATGGTGTTGGGGTATTGACGTTTATATATAAATACTGATTGTGTGCTGTGTCATTCAATGTGATTATTCATTTTTTTTTGTTACCACTCTAGCTCTCTAAATACTAAAAATAATATTTCAGGGCAGGTTATCAGCAGTGACAAATCAATCATATTCACTAATTAAAAGGAAATTATTAATGTTTGCAAACCCTCTCACCCAAAACATACAACCATCAAGGGAATCCCACGTACCTTGAACTTCACCATGTACATGGCGTCTGTTATCTTGTGCAATCCTCTGTGTTCATCTCCTGTCTAGGGACGTAGAAGAAAGAAACTAAAACACTGACAAGAATGGACCCAGCTGAAAGTGAAGCTAATGTCATAGATGGTCATCCACGTTCCCCACTCTTCCTAATAGTGTCTCTTGTAATGATACAGCACAGGCTTTTAGCTAGCATATTTATTCCACAGCTAAGTGGACAGTGACAGTATGGTGGCTGTGGTACAAGACAGATAATCAGGACCATAAGCAAACCGTCCATAAACTGCTGGCTACGAGAAGAGAGATTCAGCTTCAACAGCAGGAGTATCCCAAAGAGAAAAAATATGGCACAGGAAAAGAGCAATTGCCCATTTAGAGAGCAACAAGCCATTTAATATCCACATACCACTGTGTGTGTGTGTGTGTGTGTGTGTGTGTGTGTGTGTGTGCAGTGTTTCCCATACATTGACTTACAGGTATTTGTGGCGGCCCACCACAATATCAACAATGACCACCACACAATGATTTTCCAGGTTGTACTAAATTGTGCTTAAATCTGGTTAGCATCATAACGAGGCTGTGCTAATTTGTTAAAAACTGTTGCAGTCAAGTTAATTCTGCAAACCAACCACCACAAATGGAATTCAATTCTCTGGGAATCACTGGTGTGTGTGTGTGTGTGTGTGTGTGTGTGTGTGTGTGTGTGTGTGTGTGTGTGTGTGTGTAGCCTAGATTTTTGCCCACACATGCACAAATGCTCACACTGACCTCGAGAAAGATACCAAGGACAGCCAGGCCATCAGGAGCTGATGCTGCTTCCCCAAATGTCTTGTACTTGGAGGCATTCCAATGGACCAGATGTAGCTATGGACCGGAGGAGAGGAAGAGGAGGAGGAGGGGAAGATGAGGGAAGAGGAAGAGGGCTTACTGGGGGCACAGTGGAAGTCTACAAACAGGGAAATGTCACAGTGAAGAGGAATCTCTTGATGTATGGACGATATTATACAACGTCAGTTTCAGATCTTGGTCCTCTGCCCTGGCACACAATGCGTACTTAGCCGCTGTTTCAACAGCAGCGGAGGTTTCAACAGCACCTCATAACCATATGATGTAACACATTGTGGCACAAGGCTGTAGTCACACACTGCAGTCACACAGATCCAATCAGATTCATGGCTCCCAAAACATGCTTTGTCCAGCGGACAAACAGGCTGTCCGAGAGGCCTGGAGTTATTGTGTCACTGTGACTGTGTGCTCACCTCCGATGCAAAGGTCTTGCCGGCGACAGTGTGCTCAGAGCCATGGCAACCCTTGCCCCCCCAGTGGAAGTGAAACTGCTTCAGCCTGTAGGCGTTGTCCAGCGGGCCTCCCTGGATCACTGTCGTGGCAACACAAAGAAGCATTATTATTATTATTATTATTATTATTATTATTAACCCAGTCACCCTGGCGATGCCCTGCTGAGCCCATGGCAAGCCCAGCTGGAAGCTTGGCATAACCAGCTGCCACACAACAGACACGATCACCTCAGCAGGCATCTATGCATCATCAAGCGTGGAGACAGAGAGAGTAGTGCACAAAACAACAACTCTGTCCTTCTCCATGATAGTAAAACTGTTATGGCCTTGGCTGGGTTTCCATTCCAATAAGCTGCATTGTGCAATGGCCACTGTTTAATGACAGAGACAATGATGTTGAAAACTCTCATTGGTAGCACAATAAAACTATTGTGAAGTGCAGGTCCAACCAGTTAATCAAACTACACATTGCTAACACCCAGCACATGACATAAATGAAAATATGTAATGCATTGTGCCAAACGTGTGTTAGAAACATAAATAGCAATAAGAAGAATGCTCTAATGCACACTATTGACTTTACTCAAATTTATTCAGATCGAACAGATATACCTGAGCAAACCTGAGGACGCTGTATGTGAAACGCATTGTTCGCTCTGAATTGAATTGAGTAAAGTCAACAGTGTGCGGTAGAGCGTTCTAATTATTATTTAAGTTTGTTCCTGCAATCTACCTGCACCTAACCAGGCTGTGCGTGGACCCTGGGTTGATTTGATCTGTTAGGAACATAGCTCATCAATTCTGTTTCCACAGAATTACGCATGGAAGTAATTTCCACATATTGTTTCCATTTCATCATTCAGTATCATGACTGACTGCTTACCTTCTATCAATATCATTCATGTGTCTTGATTTTTGTGTGTGTGTGTGTGTGTGTGTGTGTGTGAGAGAGAGAGAGCCTATCTGACATGGTTCAGAAGGGTGAAGAGACAGCTGGCAGTGTTGGGTGACTGAGATAATATCTCTGGTCCAGCTGCTCGGCTGGGCTTGTTGGCGACTAGAGGCCAGAGCCCTTCATTAGAGCGCCCCTCATGCCAGTGGATGCCACTCATGCCAGGCCAGTAGGTGTGAAAATCTCTCAAACACCACTAGAGACAAGAGACCACACCTGCAACAAGACCAGCTCTCTCCCTCTCTCTCATGCCTCTCTCTCCCTCATCCCTCACTCTCTCCAATAATGAAAACAGACAGCATAATTGACCAGACATTTGTCCCCAACTCATTGATTTAAACCTGAAGCATCTGTGTCTTTCAAGTCTTTAATAACAGCTGGGTATGTGCCATTGTGTGCCATTGTGTACAAGTGTGTGTGTGTGTGTGTGTGTGTGTGTGTATGGACATAGGATATAAGTTAGTCAGTCAGTCAACTATATTAAGCTATTGGTTCTGATAAATTGTAGTTATGTGACTGTTACATGGCTACGTGTATTGTGTGTGTGTGTGTCCATGTTTGTGTGTGCACATAGATAGGAGTGTACTCAGTCATGAAATGACTCGCTAAACCAGAGAGTTCCCTAAACAGGCACCGGCATACTGTTTGGGGCAGCCGTGGCCCTCTGGACTTGTAACCGTATATATTGTATATATATACACACACACACACTGTATAGACATATAAGAAACTGCAATGACTGTCTTTAGAGTACACACTGAGGCCCAGCTACTGTATAGTATACTGTATATATATATATATATATATATATATATATATATATATATATATATATATACAAATATATACATATATATATATAATAAATATATACACACACACATATATATATATATACACATATATGCATACATGCATATATATATATATATATATATATATATATATATATATACAAATATACACACACATACATATATATATATATATATATATATATATATATATATATATATATATATATATATATATATATATATATATATATGCATATATATATATATATATATATATATATATATATATATATATATATATATATATATATATATATATATATATATATATATACACATATATGCATACATATATATATATATATATATATATATATATATATATATATATATATATATATATATATATATATATATATATATATATATATACATGCATACATATATATATATATATATATATATATATATATATATATATATATATATATATATATATATATATATATATATATATATATATATATATATATATATATATATATATACTAAACAATGGTTGAATGTGCAAACTGAATGAGTATTAGGTTTTAAAATAAGTGGATTAGCACAACTGTTTTACACGTGTGTGTGTGTGTGTGTGTGTGTGTGTGTGTGTGTGTGTACTAAACAATGGTATGGCATGTGTAACCACACCAGTCTATGCAAAGAACATGGACAGGGCTTGTGGTGACTCTTAGGCAAAGGTGAATCACCAGCATCATATCAAGGCATTCCACTTGATTTGCTATTCAAATCATACATTTTCACACCTCAGGACTAATATTTTCCAAGGTCTCGTATTAGAACTCCCTCTCACCAAAATGGGGTCATCCTCAAGGACTGGCTATGGTCTGTGGGCCCTACCGGGCAGGCACTTCTGTTCTCTGTGCTGAAAAAGGTGAGGTGAGCTTAAAGGGATCAGGCTAAGAATAAGCCCCAACCTACAAACCCTAAACCCCACCAGAGCTGGGTGACATCACAGACCCAGGTCGCCTGCCAGTCAGTCACATGATGTCACCTGTCAAGGTATGGCAGGTAAACTGGTTGGTGGGTGAATAGGTGTCGGTGATCACGTCTCCTCTCTGGTCTCCTTACCCGATCGGTCGTCCGAGTCCTCGAACTCCACCACAACCGAGTGGCCGTTATTGGAGATGCTGGTGGATGTGCAGTTCTCATAGGACAGGAAGATGGGGGGCAGGTTGGCATCGTAGACCGTTTCCGTGGGGACAATGTCGATGGGAGACTGGCGGTTGCCCTGGGCGATGGGGTAGTCTTTATGCCATGCAGAAGGGCCTGAGAAAGACACCGGTGGGCAGAGGGTAGAATCACACAAGTGCAGAAACTGGTCCCATAAAAAAAGATACATTTCAAAGTCATGAAGTCACAAAAACCTTTCGTTAATGACCCAGAAGATGAGATCACAGTTGAACAAGCGGTCAACCTTCAACCTCGTCTAAAGCATTTTTATAATCCATAGGTGTACCATCATTACAGCATATCAGTGTACCCAATGACCATTATACCAAATGAGCTCACAAAGACTGCCCTATGCCTTTCTGTGCCCTTCTGTTTCTGTCTGATGGATTGCCTCTGCCTTTCTTGACAATGCATTATGAATCCAATTGAAAGACAAAGGAGCTCACGTCCAAGCCACATGCAAAGTAGGCTACTTCTTAATCCCTGTGCCCTGCTTTACGAACATGAAAGAGGACTTGGAGTTCTGTCTTGATACAATAGTTACTGACCAATGTTAGGCTACTACTCAGTGCGTTCCTGTGAAGTTAAAATTCCTATCTTCAAAAGATCTCTGACTGACCGCAAGAGATGATGATTTAATCTGCAGGAAACGTGCATACTGCTGGCACACTCGCTTAATTAACTTACCGTCCTCCTCTCCGTATCCCCAGTGGTGTCCGGTCATTTCGAGGAATTCCTCTTGGCACTTGGCTTCTCAGCTGCAACACACTCTGGCTGCGTGTGTATTTCCAAACAACGGGGGCGCTGGTGAACTGATGAATGAATGGAGTTTCGCAGAAATGCCCTGACTGAAGCTTGAGGGAGAGATGGGGCAACTGAAAGCTTTTTGTGAGCGCGTGTAGTATGAGGCAAGTGTAGTTATCCTCTCTTACCACGCCCCCTCAGAATCCTCTTGCTCAAAGATATTCTCAAAACGTAGTAGGTTGCCACAAGCTGTTGCGTGCGTGATGTTAGTGCTGAGCATTACGGTTACACAATGCAACAGAATTATTCCCCTCATTTTTAGGTAATTGAAAAGGGAATATTAAGGAGATTTTATCATGGGGGTAATTACAGGGTTGGCAACTCGGTGTTCTGACAAATTAGGCTGAATAAAGGGATCAGATTTTCACAATTAGGCAGAGGCTGACATCCCGGGTTCAGAATATAAAAGGCCTACCATTTAGTAAAGCAGCTCATCCTAAACAGACAGGTGGATCAAATAATTAGTGATATCAGCTGTGTTAAGTGCACAGGTAGAACGAATTAAGGACATGTCTGGACCCGGGGTGTCCGCCTCTGCATTAGGCTATGGCCTAGGCCTACATTAAAGATAGTAAAAGATTGATGAAGGCTAATATTTTTAATCTGTTTCTCACCATATATCAAGGCATGCATACCACATTATGTATTTGAAACAATTGGGGCATAGCACCTCAGCCACGAGAAAAGTCTAATTGGCGGTAGGATATTTTGCCTTTTTAATCACAATGGCATAGCCTACAATATACCTAAATGTACATTATTATTTGCGTAATATAATAAACATATTCACAACTATTCTTAATACAACAATCTTTCGTAACGAAAATCAATAGATAATACAGTGTATTTACCTAAAGCTGTGGCCAGAGCCATCTGGCTGTAGCCTACTTGTAGCGGGCTTAGAATTTACAGAGCTCAGTAAGTGCGCCCTCTCGTGGTATAAATTGAAATTACAAGTAACATTTGGCGAATGTGCTGTTAGTAATCAAAGTATGAGAGCGACGAATCTGTCAGTGGAAAGACAAGTTGTAAAATTGGCCACCACCGGTTTAAAACTGAGCAGAATGGCAGCCACTAAAACATCTAAGGAACAAAAGTATGACAGACAGCTGAGGTAACGATAAATACGTTTATTTTATTATTATTATTTTGCGTCATCATGGCAAACCTAAAGCGTATTAGTTTATTATTATTTTTTTTATCAATGCCCTGGTGCGATGGGGGCCTGATCAGGTGTTGTGTTATAGCAGTTATCTTAGCCTGTTATCGAGCAGAATAACTTTACCATGTTTAAGATTATTTTTTTTTTTCACTTTTTGTCCTGCAAAGCTATGCTACTAAACTTGCTGACTAGCCAAACAAATATTTGGAGTGAAGCGAATTAATAGTCTAATATTAGACTGTTCTTACTTGCTCGCTAATTTGCTAGCTGTCTTGATGTAACGTTAACCCACGGTGAACCATTGGAGATAGATACAAATGACTAGCAAATGTTACCCAGGCCAGTGGAGGCTACATGGCACCTGTCAGTATTCAAAACAACATTAATGTTTTTGCCCACAACTTATTCCACCGTTCTTGCACCTCACCCCTTCCCCAAGTCAAACATTATTGTCAAGGACAATAGTCTGTCTCCCTCTCCACCCTCTCCATGTTTGGGTACTGTCTGTCCACGAGCCACTTTTTACCACTGTCTTGCTGCCTCACTGTTTGTGTGCTATATTAGCACATATGCATAACCCCTCCCTCCATGCCGCAGCCGGATTGTGGCCACACTTATATCTTAATATAGGAACTAGTGATAGATAGATAGATAGATAGATAGATATACTTTTTTCTATAGTTTCTTTTATATTACCTTGCCTACTCTGATATGTCCATATTTATTTTATGCTGGTCTCTAGACTTTATTCTTGCACTGCTGGACTTACTCATTTGCACCATCACCATGACACTCACTCACACAGAGCACCTTACCTTACTATGCACAGAGAATCACAGGCTAAGTCCCTGCCTCAGTCATTGCAAGCGTCTCTTAATTATTCACCCACTATGTGGATACTGTTTTTAGAATTGATTTAGATTAAGTGTTATTTAGTATAATTTGTATTTTAGTATATTCTTTATCTTCTACTGTCCTTATTGCTTAGTTGGGTTTTTATATTATACTTTTAATTACTTTTTTTCTGCTGTTAGTGAATGTGTGTGTGATGTCTGTATGCTACTGAGACCTTGATTTTCCCCTTGGGGATCAATAAAGTATCTATCTATCTATTTATCTATTATGCAGCCTACATTAGACTTTATGATTGTGCTGATTTTGCTGCTGTTTATAGGTTATGGGGTGACCATGGCCAAGAGGCTTTAGAGAACGCCCACGTATGTCTGATCAATGCCACTGCTACTGGCACAGAAATACTCAAGAACCTGGTCCTGCCAGGTACAGATTGTTTTTTTTTATCCATTCAATGCATTTATTTTCTAGAAGTATGGGAGTATGTTGATGATTAACTCTCAATTTCTCTTTCTCACACGGCCTTCTCTGTCTTTGCAGGAATTGGTGCCTTCACCATCGTTGATGGCCACAAAGTTTCAGGGGAAGATGTAGGGAATAAGTATGTTGACACACCCTTCTGCAGCAAATCTGCTTTTTAAGGTTATGTTCATTGGCAGTGCAGTGTAGCATGCTTTGCCATACTTGGGTTTACCCACCTGGTGTAACCACTACTACTAATTCCTTGAATCCCCTGAACCCTGTTCACAGAGAAACTGACTTTTTCCTCTCATTGGTTGTATTGCAGCTTTTTTCTCAGCAACAACAGCATTGGAAAGGTATGCATCACTGGTAATTGATCTCAACACTAAATCAGTACAGTTACCCCTGGAGCATGAAAATCTGATTTAAATGTGGTATGAAGTCAGACTGATATTCACACTTTTTCCGTAGAATCGGGCCCAGGCTGCTACTGAGCTTCTCCAGGAGCTGAACAGCGATGTGTCGGGGAATTTTGTGGAGGAGGTGAACACGTGTCTGTTTTTGTCACTGCATGTTATCTTTTATTTTATTTCATATATTCCACTGAAAGAATGCAAGGAAGTGTTCGTCTCAGTAATAAATTGTTTCTGACCTCTTCAGTCTCCTGACAAACTCCTGGACAGTGAGCCAGAGTTCTTCCACAGGTTTAGCCTGGTGATTGGAGTTCAGTTGCCTGAAAGGTCAGTGTATTGTTTTTTTTTTTTTTCAATTATTATTATTTATTTTCTTTTCCTTTGGTGTGCTTCTGTAGACAATCTTTCACTGGTGACTATCTTTTTAGTTTGACGGTTCTTGCATCTTGCTTTATTATGTATTCAGTGTCTCCGTTGAAGTTTTTGCTGTGTGTGTGTGTGTGTGTGTGTGTGTGTGTGTGTGTGTGTGTGTGTGTGTGTGTGTGTGGGGCCAGTATGCACTCCCTGACTGTGGTAACCGTGACTAATGACTCTTGCATTGTTGATGTTGGATCTGTGTGCCGGTGAGTTGTGTAAACGTGTGTGTGTGTCCTCTCTGTCCTACAGCATGTGTTTGAGGTTGGGCGCTGTCCTCTGGAACGCCAGCGTTCCCTTCCTCGTGTGCAGGACCTATGGTCTCACTGGCTACATGAGACTGGTGGTTAGAGAACACACAGGTATGACATGCAAGAGAGATACAGTCGTGTGTGTGTAAAAAAATGCATGTGTGTTTGCATCTTGTCCATCGGCATGTGTGTGTGTGTGTTTGTGCGCACACACACGTGTGCATGTGCGTGTTCTTATTCCTCTTGGTCAACAGAGTGTGCCAAATGTCTCACCAGGCTGTAATGCCCTTTGTGAACTGAGCTCACTGTTAGGGGCCTTCATAGAGCTTCCTAGGTCATGGTGAGTGACTCAGCCCATTAATGATCAGTAAGGGTTTATTAGTTTCCTAGGTCATGCTGAGTGATTTGTTTTGTAAAGGGGTTATCAGTGTTGTATAGCATGCTGCTTCTATTCTTCATTTTTAATTGCTATTATCAGTCAGTGTTGAGAATTCAGCCACATCCTTTTGCAGATTGATAATAACCTCAACCTGGCTATAACCCACACTATAAACCTAAAAACCCAACCTAACCCAACCTATAACGCACACTACAAACCTAAAAACCCAACCTAGCCCAACCTACAACCCACACTATAAACCTAAAAACCCAACCTATAACCCACACTATAAACCTAAAAACCCAACCTAGCCCAACCTATCTCAGTAGTTACTCTGCACACCACCCCATCAGTGTGATCCCATTCTATTCCCACAGTTGTTGAGTCCCACCCAGACAACGCACTGGAAGACCTGAGGCTGGACCAGCCTTTCCCTGAGCTCAAGCATCACATTGAGTCCTACGACCTGGACAGCATGGAGAAAAAGGTGAGGATGACCCTTATGCTATGTTTCGCAAGAGGAAGTGAATGAGATTCAAACAGTCTTGCATGGTGGGATTTAAACTTATATATCCGGCCTGTTAGGGGCAGCCGTGGCCCACTGGTTAGCACTCCGGACCTGTAACCGGAGGGTTGCCGGTTCGAGCCCCGACCAGTGGGAACGGCTGAAGTGCCCTTGAGCAAGGCACCTAACCCCTCACTGCTCCCCGAGCGCCGCTGTTGTAGCAGGCAGCTCACTGCACCGGGATTAGTGTGTGCTTCACCTCACTGTGTGCTGAGTGTGTTTCACTAATTCACAGATTGGGATAAATGCAGAGACCAAATTTCCCTCACGGGATCAAAGGAGTATATATACTTATACTTATGTATCTTGCCAGGATCACAGTCACACACCATGGATCATTGTCATCGCAAAGTACTTGGAGAACTGGAGAAGTGAAGTATGTGTCTGTTTATTGTTTTCCAGTTTACCCCATTTTAGAATCAGTTATATATTCTAGTGAACAGCATGGTTTTATTTACATTGCTTCATTTTTTACAGCATGATTCTCAGCTACCAAAGAACTACAAAGAGAAGGAGGCCTTCAGAGAGCTCATCCGGCAAGGTGAGTTGGATGAAAATGCATTTTCCTTTTTTTTTTATAATATAAAGTTATGAGTGTCAGCACTTTACAACTGAAGACACCATTCATACTGAATGCTTACAGAGGGAAAATAAGAGCAATGTTTAAATTACATTTCTCTCTAAACACGAACATCAGAAAGAAAAATAAATAAATAAAAGGAAAACTCCAAAAGTTGATTTCCCTCCTACATTTCATGCTTCCCTCATAATACCAACCCCAAAACACATTTTCTGAGAAGAACATGTCAGCTCTTTCACAGGAGCAATGCTGGCTTATATGAACATCATACTGATGTTTAATGGTATTGATTCATGTTGCTTTTTTGTTCTTACTTGGTTCCCCACCAGGGATCTTGAAGAACGAACATGGAGCGCCTGAGGATGAGGAGAACTTTGAGGAGGCCATCAAGAACGTCAACACAGCCCTGAACCCAACTAAGGTTCCCCTGAATATGCTCCTTCTTGATAAAGCTTTAAAGGACATCTAAGGGACACTAAAGCTTTAAAGAACACTTTTTGTTCCGTTCACTGATCATTTGCGTTTGTCCGTCTCTGTCCGGCGGCTTGTAGATCACCAGTGCAGTAGAAGACCTCTTCAATGGAGAGCAGTGCAATAACATCTCTGCCCAGGTGAGTCCCAAAGTCTGCATGTGTAGAACACTTGCCAGATGGTCTAAAAACAGTCTCTCAATTTGCAAACAATTCAAGTCCACGGAAGCTGTTTACTACTAGGTACTAGTGAATTCCAAGAGGACAGCATGATTATCTTTTTGTTCTCCATCAATTCATTTGTGTTCATCAGCTAAGGAAATTTCATTTCTTTTGTGTGTCTCTTCTACTGCTGTGCTTCTGTAACCTGTGTGTGGTGTGTGTGTGTGTGTGTGTGTGTGTGTGTGTGTGTGTGTGTCCCAGACTCCACCCTTCTGGGTGATGGCGCGGGCGGTGAGGGAGTTTGTGAGGAATGAGGGGAATGGCTGCCTGCCTGTGCGTGGCACTATCCCCGACATGATCGCTGACTCACAGAAGTTCATCAACCTGCAGAATGTGTAAGTGACCAACTACGCAAGCACAGGAACACACCCAAATGCATACACACACACACACACACACACACACACACACAAACACACACAAAATAGTACCAGAGTATAAAGACCTAGAGTAAGGACTACATGTTGGGCTTAATGTAGTAAAGCGTGCGGTGACCTGTCTGAAGTAGACTTGATTGGACGACTCAATCTCACGTGCAAACTCCTGTTGGACCATCCTCACACAAGTATGACATCTCATACTGAGTAGTATGGGTACATCCAGACGTCTCTGCAGCTGAAGTGTGTGTGTACGGGTGTGTGTGGTGTGTGTGCGTGTGTGTGTGTGTGTGTGTGTGTGTGTGTGTGTGTGTGCACGTGTGTGTGTGTGCACGTGTGTGTGTGGTGTGTGTGTTGCAGTTACAGGGAGAAGGCAATGCAGGACGCTACGGTCGTGTCCAAGCACGTGGAGTCTCTCCTTCAGTCCGTTGGAAAGGTAGGCTGCTCTCCTTGTGTCTGTGTGTGGCATGCTTTCATCTGACACCTCCTCACAAGGCTGTATTGAAGTTTGGAATGATATTTAGATGTTCAGAGCTATTTTGGGAGATAGCCTAACATCAAGGAGGGATGGGAGTGTTATTTATAAAGTTTCAGGATAAAACAAAAGGGGCCTCTCTCTCTCTACCTGTCTCCCTCTCTCTCTCTACCTGTCTCCCTCTCCCTCTTTCTTTCTTTCTTTCTTTCTTTCTCTCTCTTCACTTCAAAGCCTACAGAGAGCATTGCTGAACAGGAAATCAAGTTATTCTGTAAGTACAGCTTTCAGCACACACACACACACACACACACACACACACACACACACACACACACTTGTGCTAGTATATACACTTGCACAACATGCACACTCGTTCCATGCATATTGAACAGGAAGTTTCTGGGAAGGAGACGAATGGCTGTGCTGTGCTGAATCCTCTAAGTGGTTTAGCGTTGATGTTGATCAGGTGTGCCTATGAACTTGTGCAAGTTCCCTTAATGTAATATGGCCAATATCACAGGCTGAGCATAGGGGTGCCAGGTGGACACCGACACTGACACACACACACACACACACACACGACACTCACAAACACACGCTTCATGTAGAAAGGGAGGTGTGTGGGGAGAGGAATGGCATAATGGCCATGAATCTCCTAACTGGTTTAGCGATAACCTAAAGCCTGCTGTTGGTCAGGTGACCTGTATGGAGTGTGTAACGTCCTCTAATGTAATATGACTTAAATCCCAGACTAGACTGGCAGGGGTGGCAGGACACTGATAAGGGTACACACACACATACACACACTCCCAGAGAAATTCAGTGTGCTCTTTTTACAGTATGTACGTTTCACTCAGGTATCTTAATGTCTGTAAATCATATCTGGCAGATTTCCTCAGGTCTGTGGTCCAGATTGTGTCACTGCGTCCAGGTGTGTCTTTCTCTGTGAGATTGTTCATGTGTGTGACAAGGTCATGTGTCCCTCCCCAGGCAAGAATGCAGCCTTCCTCAGGGTGGTGCGCTGTAGGTCACTAGCAGAAGAGTACAGTGTGGAGACCTTCAACAGAGACGAAATTAGTAAGTGCTTTAACACACACACACACACACACACACACACACACACACACACACACACATACATACATGCACAGATATACGCAGCTGTCATATATTGTGTGTTATTTCTAGTCCGAGTATTTGTATTTACCCCTGGAGGTCCACCTCCATGCTACATTGTTCCGTCCACTTTGAAGTGGGGCCCGTGAGCGGAGCTGAGCTGAGTGAGTCGGCTCGGTGTGGTCAGACGAAGCACACTACATGTCCGAGTGAAGCTATGTGGGCCAAACCCTGCCACCACTAGTCCTCTGCGAATCTCACCTGAACATGAGACGGTGCTTGTTTACAAGTGATGAGTATTAGGCCATGAGAAGGCACTCTTACTCTGATCCTCCTCATTGGGTAACAGGGATTGTCAAAACTATTCAGTAGATTTACTGTGAAATTCTGGATGGTTACGCCTGCTGTGGTATGCCATGGCAGCTTGGACATAATCTGCCTTTGTGTTTGTGTGTGTGTGTGTGTGTGTGTGTAGCATCCTGCATGGATAACCCAGACAGTGAGATGGTTCTCTACCTCATGCTCCGCTCCATCGACCGCTTCTATCAGCAGCACTCCCGTTACCCAGGTAACCTCCTGCTTGACTACCGCTAGTCTAGTGCTTGAATCTGTCGTGTGTGTGTGTGGTCCTAAAATGCTGTTCCCTTCTCCTCAGGTGTGTATAACTACCAGGTGGAGGAGGACATCAGTAAGCTGAAGGTGTGTGTGAATAGCCTGCTGCAGGAGTGCGGTCTGAGCGTCAGCGTCAAAGACGACTACATCCACGAGTTGTGAGTTCCTCTCCTGTTGACTCGTAGCAGACCACGGGGGTATTCCAAGTACATGTTTTAGTGACCTGAGTAAGTTAACTCCAAGTAGCCATACAGCTCTTCTATTAGGAGGTTTACCACTTACCCGGAGTTAACTTACCCAGGTTGGTCACTAAACCACGTTCTTGGAATACCCCCCAGAGGTGCATTCAAAGATGCAAACAAAGGCAGGCGTTCACAAACACTTGCAAAGGCTCTTTCGTTTGCTTTGAGTTTGCCGTGAACGTCTGCTAACACTAAGCACTTTCAGATATAACCTCCAGAGTATATGCGGAGGTTTGTCAAACGGAGGTCCTACCCTTCGGATGATTCAGATATGATGCTAACCTGCGGACCTTATACGGACCTATGTGTGAACGACATACACGCACATTACAGAATCTCCGTGTGGTTGTCGAGTGAGGGGTGGGGGCTTGTAGAGTTCACAAGATTCAAGATATGACGCAGAATATATATATGAATATATAGAATATGTGTGGCCGCTGCCTGTCACAGCTGCTGTTTGTTTACAAAGTGATTATGTAGGCTAAAGAAGAAAAATCTATTGTGTGTAGGCTAATACTTGAAGTAGTCACGTAAGTGCGCACTTGAAATTGACCTACAGTATTTGTATGTGTGCTTCGAATAAACACATTTATCTGTTTTCAACGTTATGTAGCAGAATTACTTGGCTATGAAACCCCAAATCTGGTTTTCGTTGGAGAGAGAGAGCATGCACAAACTTTATGGTACCAGCCAATTCAGTAGGCTAACTCAAGACTTCAAGGCCATCATATACAACGTTTTTAAACAACAATCAAAATACTAACATAACAGGGAAGTGGTTCGTTTTTTCATGGTTTATTTTTTCCAAAAGCATCCTCTCCCCATGTGTCTATTGCATTTCCGTAAGGAGCTTGGAACAAAGTTGGGTTTTCTTCGTTTTCATTTTCTCTAGGCATATTTATGCTCAACAAATATCAACAATACTGTGAGCTCAGCAGTGAGGTCATGAGAAGGCTATCAATGAACAGAAAACCGACCGTGTTGGCTAACAATTTATTAAATAGGCTACTCCTGTTATTGTCGTCAACAACGTCGCTGTAGGCTACTGTCTTTTCAGCGCCTTCTACTTATATGATGATTCAGTCTTTTGAATTAGTTTGGCCTTGCCATGCAGTTGTAGGCTACAACGTGTCTCTTGCCGTTCCCTTCATGTGTTATATCAAAATGCTGTTTGCCCTCATGGACAGTAGCTCCGTGATGTCTGCATCTTTCCAGGTCGGAGATTTTCTGGACAGCACTATGGCACTCCATCATAACACTGGCATTTAAGTCAGATCTAACCACATGCACCGTTTAACATCCGCAGAACCTCCGGTCTTACACGTATGTCTGAAAGCGCTTACTCAAACGATCTGATGAGAAAGTTCTCTGCAAACATTCATGGACACTGGGAGCTATGCAAATGGGTTATTTAAGAATTTGGACTTAAATTTAACAGGAAAATGGTAAGGAAATGAAGGAAAATGTGTTTGTCTCTAATATTCACAGGTTTTGAACGTACCTCTGATCTGACCATTATTAAAAAGGGACATTTGGGTGATGTATCATTTTATGTCTGATCCTCCTTCTCACAGCTGCCGGTGTGGAGCTGCTGAACCCCATACTGTGGCGGCCTTCTTGGGAGGTATGCACACACACACACACACACACACACACACACACACAC
The DNA here is from genome assembly GCF_017589495.1 of Alosa alosa. Taxonomy (NCBI): domain Eukaryota; kingdom Metazoa; phylum Chordata; class Actinopteri; order Clupeiformes; family Clupeidae; genus Alosa; species Alosa alosa. Next base: position 1,969,134 of record NC_063202.1, on the reverse strand, counting down.
ACTTGAATTTCCCCTTGGGGATCAATAAAGTATCTATCTACCTACACACACACTTGTGTGGCTTGAAATTTGACCATACAGGGAAAAAGAGTAGTAATCTGTTGCTATCCTACTCAGATGTGACCATGTACTCTGATCGCATCAAGGAACATCAATAAAAAATCGGGGGCGAAGTTTATGACAAAATTATTTAGAGCTTACATGTACAGTACATTGTGACATGTTATTGCCCAAAATGTCTGCCTGCATATCTATGTCCAGTGCCCCCTCAAATTGTATAAGTGTGTGTGTGTGTGTTGTGTGTGTGTGTGTGTGTTATTCAGGTTCTGCAGCTCAGGAGGTCATCAAAGTCATCACCCACCAGTTTGTCCCATTTAACAACACGTTCATCTACAACGCCATGGCCCAGACCAGTGCTACGCTCCAGCTGTAGGCTCCGCTGTCGGACCACGCTAGCCCTCCCAACCTTTTCTACTTTCCTGTACAAAGTGTGTGTGTGTGTCTATGTAGAGTTTCAGTCTCCTAGCTCTAGAGCTCTGCTTTGTTTACGTTTAAGTATGTTGTTGGCACCCAAGAATGTTGTTGGTCACCATAAAATGTTTAAAACTTCCTAAAGAGTCATATGTGGCATTTCATACATAGCAACAGTTAAAGGCTACCTTTGTGTGTTTGAAAACAAGATAACAAGGTAGATTGCGCATAAACAGGCTAAGGGAACATGCTATCTATATTATTAAGATATGTTGCCTGCCTCGGCAGATGTCATTCAACAAGTTACCACTGGTCAGCATGTACTAGACAATCCCGTGCTGTGTTGGACAAACCGGCAGTCAGGACATCATTATATCCCAGCCATATGGACGGTTGCTATTGAAAGTGTTGTGATTCACACATATACACACACAAACATATTAACAGACTCAGAAACGCAAGACAAACACACACACACACAGAAACATTTTGACAGACTCAAAGAAACACACACAGACTGATACATACACTTTGCCTTTGAGGCTGCCGTTTTGGAGGATGGCAGCAAAACAGCTCTGGCCTAAATGACATAATCTGCCCGCGCACCCCCTGCCACCCACCTCCTGCCCGCGCCAACCTCCTCATCTCCTGGTCCTGCTCATAACTTGCTTTGACAAGCTGCCCCTCTAGTAAGCTGGCGTGGGCAGATGCGGCAGGGGCCAGGAGATCAGCCTGGTCGTGCTGTTGTGTTTTATAATCACTCGGGGCTGAAGGCAAGCAGACATTTTGGCTGGACGACGGGCAGTCCAGACACGGACATGCTGATGCCTGCCTTCGCACAGGCACGAAGACGTAGAAGAGGCAGTTTTGTTAGTCTTTTGCTTGGAACGATGTACGATGCTGAATAAAAAAACGATGATGGGATTTGTGTCTCTGAGGATATGCGAGTGCACATGTGACTGTGTGTGTGTGTCTTACTGTGTGGCTGTGAAGAGCACATTTGTTTGCGCAGTAGCTGTTTGTTTGATGTTTACACCAGTGTGATTATTGTGTTTGTGTGCCGTTTAGAAAACTCTTATGATGTGTGTGTATGTGTGCGCACCCATGTGTGATCATGCTGCGTTACTCTTTTTAAGCTTTTGTGGTGGTGTGAGTTTGTCCATGTTTGCTGGTGTGTGTGTGTGCAGTGTTTGTGGTGCTTGCGTCTCCCGTCGGGCCAGATTATAGTCTGTTTCCTGAGGCAGGGCGCGGTGCTGTTTGTCTGGGGCCCTTCTATATTCAGTGTGAACTCTGTGGCCAGAGAAGTGAATTACTGCACACTGTCTAGACTTCAGCAGTGTGTGTGTGTAGTGATGGACATTGTTAAGAATGGACGGAACAGAACGTTTGGAATCGTTAACGTGTGGACGTGTACAATTCCGATGGATCTGAATGTTTGGAACCGATTCCCAAGCCTGTGTGTGTGTTATGAAGGATCTATATGTGTGTTCATATATAAGTAATACTATGAGGATACCGGTATACTTACACCTATGTATCGAATATGAATGTCTATCTGTGAACACAGAAGAATCTGTGTGTGTGTGTAAGAGAGGAAGAAAGAGGGGTAGCAGATTGAATCATGCCCATGTGTAAATAATCTCTGTCTTTCGAGGCAAGTGCAGAGACCATCACAAGCTTCCAATGAAGTCAACAGTCAGCATTCACTTTCGCCTATCAACAGTAGGGGGCGATCTTCTCTATGTTTGAAAAGGCCACGACCATGTCAATAGAACTGAAAACCCACCAGAAAAAAAATAAAAGCACCACATATTTTCATCCATGAAACATGCACAGCCTGCTATTGTTGAGTGAATAATTCTCCACTCTTCTCCAGCGTACGAGTGAAGAAAGAAGTCTGTGACGGGCTGGCGTTAATCAGCAGCCTCGCTAACACAGCGGTGCGTTGATCAGTGACTGTCACGTTGTCTTTAAGGCTTGGGAAGGCTCGGGACATTCTGCATTAACTTGTTAATGTATAGGACAGAACACGAGCTATTGATTGAGACATGGCTTGAATATGGGCTTGTCTTGCTAGGCATTTGTATGGAAACTTTTTGTTTGTGTGTGCGTGTGTGACTGTTCGTTGAGAGGCCTGCATGTGAGGTTTCATGCGAGTCTGCAGAATGGGAATATTACAAGGCCTTGCCTGCTGTCCTCTTTCTGGGTTTTGCCTCCGGCTCAAAAGAGAGGAAACAAATGGAAATTTTCCCTGGGCAGTTTTTGTCTTGTCAGAGCTACCCCCCCCCCCCCCCCCCCCCCCACTCCCAGCCCCAGAACACAGACCAGCAACACGGACGTCTGCCAAAGAACATGAAGTCTCACAGTTTGGTTTGTGCTGGACAATACAGGGACACAGCTAGATAAAGGGCTGATAGACAGATAAAGATATAGATTGATGGATAAATTATTTATTGATCTTTTGGACAAACACCCATTATCCTATAGCTTAGTGAGCATGCCATGCACCTCTGATGTCCTCATCTGTCCACAGTGTCTGTTATAAAGACTCTACTCCCTGATGGACACAGACTATCTGGCCTTGTGTTTATTTCCTTCTGTCATGTACGCCCATAACTTTCAGCACCCACACCCCCTGACACACACACTCACATCCACCCCCCTGCTCCTTGTCTCGGGTGCTGCTTTCTCTCCAGCCTGAGTGGACACTGTGGCTTGTCTGTGGTCAGACACATCATTCAGAGTCATGTCTTCTCCCTCGTCCCTTTTCCCCCTCGTCCCTTTTCCTCCTCTCTCATCCTAACCCCTCTCTCCTTATCTGTGGCCTGTGACCCCTTGAAATGCTTCCCTCTCTCTCTCTCTCCTCTCATTCTCTTCTTTCTCTCCATCATTTCCTCTCTTTCATCTCTCTCTCTCTCCTCTCTCTCTCTCTCCTAATCTGTGGTGGAGATGTGCACAGCCATCAATCTCCTTCAAACTCCCTCTGATGCTCTTGTGTCTGTGATGTGGATTCTGATCTGATCAGCAGCTCATCCCCTCACTCAGGCTGAGGCCTCTTTGTGTGTGTGTGTGTGTGTGTGTGTGTGAGAGAGAGACACAGAAGGTTGACAGATTGTTGTCTTTGAATGATGTGTAACTTCTGTCCATCACTTAGCAGATGACATATAATGTCATTACACACCTCACATCAACTAGGGCTGGTGTGTGTGTGTGTGTGTGTGTGTGTGTGTGTGTGTGTAGGCTTGTCATTAGGGGTCTCAGGATAGTTGGCTTTACAAAAGCAAGGGCAAAGCAAATTGGCAAATACTGCTCAATATCCTCCATTATTGGAAGTCGCCATATATGGAGAAGAAGGTGTTGTGTGTATCCATAAATCTGCTGTTTGAGATTGTCATCAGACCCACATTGGTGGATCATGCCTTAGCAATGTTCTGTATCTGTAACATTTATGTCCTTATGTACATTTATTATGAATTGCGGACATAAATAAAGTAGTTAAAATGTGTGTGTGTGTGTGTGTCTGTATGTGTGTGTGAGAGATAGAGAGGGTTGACAGATTGTTGTCTTTGAATGATGTGTAACTTCTGTCCATCACTTAGCAGATGACATATAATGTCATTACACACCTCACATCAACTAGGGCTGCTGTGTGTGTGTGTGTGTGTGTGTGTTAC
>NC_063202.1:1952489-1959989 GCF_017589495.1 Alosa alosa | reverse complement strand
TCAGAGAGAGAGAGAGCAAACGAGAGATAGAGATATCAGGAGAGAGAGAGAGAGAGAGAGAGCAAACGAGAGATAGAGATATCAGGAGAGAGAGAGAGAGAGAGAGAGAGAGAGAGCAAACGAGAGATAGAGATATCAGGAGAGAGAGAAAGGAGATAGAGCAAAGGAAAGGAGAGAGAGTAGAGATAGCGAGAGATAGGAGAGAGAGGAGAGAGAGGAGAGCAACGAGATAGAGATATCAGGAGAGAGAGGGACGAGAGATATAGTAGAGGGAGCAGGAGAGGAGATCAGGGGAGAGAGAGAGAGCAAACGAGAGATAGAGATATCAGGAGAGAGAGAGAGCAAACGAGAGATACAGTAGAGATATCAGGAGAGAGAGAGAGTAATAGAGAGATAGAGATATCAGGAGAGAGAGAGAGTAATAGAGAGAGAGGGGAGGGAGAGAGAGAGAGAGAGAGGTTAGTGAGTGGAATAAGAAGAGTGAAGGATAGAGTGAGAGGTGGAAAGAGAGGTGGGGGAATGAGAGAGAGGAGAGAGACGGTTGAGTGAGGGAGAGGACATTTGTGCTGATTATTATGGGATATATTCGCCTGGCTGGTGTCCAGCCACCACCCCCTTCCTGTGCATTGCTACGGGGGGCGTGGTCCATCGGGAGAGGGTCGTGTGTGTGTGTGTGTGTGTGTGTGTGTGTGTGTGTGTGTGTGTGTGTGTGTGTGTGTGTGTGTGTGTGGGTCCATCAGGGAGAGGGTCGTGTGTGTGTGTGTGTGTGTGTGTGTGTGTGTGTGTGTGTGTGTGTGTAGGTCCATTGGGAGAGGGTCGTGTGTGTGTGTGGGTGTGTGTGTGTGTGTGTGTGTGTGTGTAGGTCCATCGGGAGAGGTTTGTGTGTGTGTGTGTGTGTGTTTGTGTGTGTGTGTGTGTGTGTGTGTGTGTGTGTGTGTAGGTCCATCGGGAGAGGGTGTGTGTGTGTGTGTGTGTGTGTGTGTGTGTGTGTGTGCATGGTGGGGGAGTCGGTTGTATGAGAACACCCCCGCTTCATCTCCTGCACCGGTGCTGTTTGCAGGAGAACCGCGGGGATTCGGAAGAATAAACCTCAACCGTGTGGTTCCTCCTCCATCACTCTCTCCTGTTCTCACACCGTCACGGCTGTCCGTCAGCCTCTAGAACGTGCCACGATGGGTGGGAGCAGGTCATAGAATGGGGGGCAGGGGGGTTGGCAGCTGGCAGTAAGTGAGATGTCTCTAAACCTGGCAGCCTGTCAGCGATGTGGAGGGGGAGGGGTTGTTTATGAGCTGTTTATGTCTGTCTGTGCCTCTGACACCCTGGATACCCTATCCTTACCCCACAAACACACACACACACACACACACATGTACACACACACACACACAGTGGCTGAGGGGTTTGTCCATTCTATCTTTAATCAAGACAACGGGTATCACGCTGTCAAGACGTCCACACCGTTGGCATATGCCATTCCAGAATCATCTGCCATCTTCGCAGTAACAAAACTAAATATACATGTAAATACAGAATTCAGACAGTTTATGGTGACATTTTCATGCACAGATTTCTCTCTCTCTCTCTAATTAATATTAAATAGTCAGACTGTGAAGAAAACAGACATACAGTCACAACAATATGACATGCTAACATACACAAAATGCTGGGGGAAAGAAAATCATTTTAATAATTAACCACCGCCTCGTCCAACTCCATGTGACCTCTCCCCTGTGTGCTCTGATTCGTGGGGACGCTTTGGCTGACCTTTCCCCTGTGTGCTCTGATTCGTGGGGACGCTCTGGCTGGTGTCTTTGCAGTGTCCAGTGCAGTAAAATAAACAGATTTATAGTCCAGGCTCGGATTGGCTAGAGAGGGACAGCTGTGGAGATGAGATGAGATGAGATGAGATGAGATGGATAGATAGATAGATATACCATAAATTATTCATCCCGAGGAAAATGTTAGGCATCCAGTAGTTTATTACAACCATAACACAACAAACAAACATACACACATACATAAAAAATCCCTCCCAAAAATGTAAAAATTAAAGAGCATGTGCAGTGGTTACAAAGGTCTTGTACTGACCATGTGATGCATTGACCATGATAAGGTGCTATGGTAGAGTGTGTGCAATGGTGGTAGTGCAAAAGTGAACAGTGCAGGGATTGCACAGTGCACTAACTTTGAAGAACTCTAGTTCTCCCCTCCCCATGTTGTGGGGCATTAAAAAGTTGGATGGCCCTGGGGACAAAGGACCTCCTCAACCTGTCTATTGAGCATGACAGTGACAGAAGTCTGCCCCTCTCTCTCTCTCTGTCAGTATGTGATAAGTGGCATGTGAGAGTTTGCTTATTCACTAGTGTTTTAACTGCTCTCTTTCTCTCTCTGTCAGTATGTGATAAGTGGCATGTGAGAGTTTGCTTATTCACTAGTGTTTTAACTGCTCTCTTTCTCTGTCGGACACTTTTGCAGCTCTTTCTCTCTGCCTTTTAACTCTCTCACTTCCTCCCTCCCTCCCTTGCTTATTCTCTCCTTCTCTATCCCTCCCTCTCTCTCTCTCGATCCCATCTCTCCTGCCTCCTCTTTCTCCCTCCCCCCAAGGCCAGCTGGAAGCTTTAGGGGTCCCAGGTGCTGGTTGTCCCCCAGGCTGCTCTTCCATCAGGCCCAGAGTGCTCCCCATGCAGGGTCACACCGGAGGGGCTCCGGGCCTGGTGTCTGGTTACAGTGTACACACACACACACACACACACAGCATTAGATGCATGCCTTTCTCTCGTACAGACACACAATGCACACACACATCACCAATGCACACATCACACAAGTCAGACACTCACTCACTCACTCACACACAGACATACACACACACAGCACTCATGCAAAATGTGTGTGTGTCTGTGTCTCACCATAGCAGAGCCCCTCATTCATTTCATCTGTCTCAGTTTGGATAAACAAAGACCCACGGGTGAAGGCTAGTGGTCAGCAGGTTGCAGTCTCCTCTCTCCATCTGTGTGTGTGTGTGTGTGTGTGTGTGTGTGTGTGTGTGTGAGAGAGAGAGAGAGAGAGAGAGAACACATGTGTAAGATCCTTTTGTCTATTCTGCTGGTCTGGTATGTAGAAGAGGAAGTTAAACTCACATAAATATGTAGTCACACATGAAGAGATTTCAGGACTGCTAGTGTGCAGAAATACCTGTGTGTGAAAAAGTCAGCATCTCATGCATAACATGGGGAAATCTCAAACTACCAGCAAACAATACGATATACCATTAATCAGCAGTGCATTTGTGTGTACCATACAGCGAATCAACACTGATATTTATCTTCATTATGTAATGCAGGTACATACATATGTACCTGTATACATACAAATACGTGCATGTGTGTGTGTGTGTGTGTGTGTGTGTGTGTGTGTGTGTGTGTGTGTGTGTGTGTGTGTGTGTGTGTGTGTGTCGCATGACTGTTACGTGGTTTGGTGTATACATGCACAACAGTCTCAGGTGAGTGAAACTTATATGCTGGTAATGTAAACATAGTGTCCTGGGCAGTTGAATGAATACACAAGAACAGCCCGTTCCCTTGGTCCTGTTTGGTATGGGGGTGTGTGTGAGTGTGTGTGTGTGTGTGTTGAGGTAGGGAGGGTCGAGGAGAGTGAGGAGGGGCCGAGTCTATAGAATGTGTGTAAGAGGTCACTACCGCAGAATGGTCACACACACACACACACACACACACACACACACACACACACACACACACACACACACACACACACGACAAACAACCGGTTGTAAGAGGAAGGGACCTCTGAGCTGCTTCATGGTGCTTACGCCCTCTAGATAGATAGATAGATAGATACTTTATTGATCCCCAGGGGAAATTCAAGGTCTCAGCAGCATACAGACAAGTGAGAGTAAAGAGTAATTAAAGTATATAATATAAAAACACAACTAAGCAATAAGGACAGTAGAAGATAAAGAATATGCTAAATATACTAAAATACAAATTATACTAACTAACACTTAATCTAAATCAATTCTAATAACAGTATCCACATAGTGGTGATTAATCAATCAGAGGCGCTTGCAATGACTGAGGCAGGGACTGAGCCTGTGATTCTCTGTGCATAGTAAGGTATGGTGCTCTAAAGTGCTCTGTGTGAGTGAGTGTCATGGTGATGCGGAGTGCAATGGTGATAGTGGTCATGGTGATAGTGCAAATGAGTAAGTCCAACTCTATGACTGGTTAACATGTGTGTGTGTCTGTGTCTTTGTCTTATGTGTGTGTGTGTGTGTGTGTGTGTGTGTGTGGCACCAAAAAATGGCACCAAAAAATGTCAATACAAAGACTTGTATGTACTGTACATGCTCTATGGTATGTGAGTTCTTTTGTGAGCATGTATGACAGAGTGTGTGTCCTGTGTGTGTGTGTGTGTGTGTGTGTGTTATTAACATGAGTAAATGAAGAAGCACTAGCTCTCTTGGCAGGGCAGACACACATTCCTCTGCTTCCATTCTTATCTTTGACACCCCGTTCTCTCACATTCTCCTCACCTGCCATCGCTGCCATCTCCCTCTGACATTCCTGAACACACACACACACACACACACACATGCCAACACACACACACACACACACACACACACACACATACACTCACATGCCAGCACACACACACACACACACACATATACAGAGACTAGACACACTCTTTCACACACATATATCCAAAGATGTGAACCTATAGCTTTCATCCCTATACCTATATTTCATATTACCCATACATTTGTGCACACATACTAGCTCTTCAGACTGCAGTCATACCTCAGCCCCCACACACACACACACACAAAAGTGTAGAGCTTAATTTATGCAAGAGAATGCCACAGCGCTCATTGACTAAACCAATGATTTACTTCAGGTTTAGAGTCAGTCTACTGACTGTAGATTTTCCATGAAACCATGCAGAATGTACCCCCCTCTCTCACACACACACACACACACACACACACACACATACACACACACACACACACACACACACACACACACTATGCTTGTGTGTGCATGTGTATTAGAGAGAGGCAAACCCTTTGACCTTCACAGTGGAAACTTCTAGAGGCCAGCAAAGGTGCGAGCTTAGAGGGGTGGGCGGGGGTTGGGGGGGGCACATGAGAGGAGGGCAGAGAGAGATCACATCATGCTGTGGACTTCGTTCCTCTTACCTGTGAAGATGTAGGATGATTCCAGAGCTGCTGTACATTTTAGGTCAAAGTCCACTTACAGTAGTAGTGTTCTAGTACTGCCCCACACATCTCTTACAGTAGAAGTGTTCTACTACTGCCCCACACATCTCTTACAGTAGTAGTGTTCTAGTACTGCCCCACACATCTCTTTACCTCTTACAGTAGTAATGTTCTAGTACTGCCCCACACATCCACTTACAGTAGTAGTGTTCTAGTACTGCTCCACACATCTCTTACAGTAGTAGTGTTCTAGTACTGCCCCACACATCTCTTTACCTCTTACAGTAGTAGTGTTCTAGTACTGCCCCACACATTCACTTACAGTAGTAGTGTTCTTGTACCGCCCCACACATCTCTTTACCTCTTACAGCAGTAGTGTTCTAGTACTGCCCCACACATCGCTTTACCTCTTACAGTAGTAGTGTTCTAGTACTGCCCCACACATCTCTTTACCTCTTACAGTAGTAGTGTTCTAGTACTGCCCCACACATCCACTTACAGTAGTAGTGTTCTTGTACCGCCCCACACATCTCTTTACCTCTTACAGCAGTAGTGTTCTAGTACTGCCCCACACATCGCTTTACCTCTTACAGTAGTAGTGTTCTAGTACTGCCCCACACATCTCTTTACCTCTTACAGTAGTAGTGTTCTAGTACTGCCCCACACATCCACTTACAGTAGTAGTGTTCTAGTACTGCCCCACACATCCACTTACAGTAGTAGTGTTATAGTACTGCCCCACACATCTCTTTACCTCTTACAGTAGTAGTGTTCTAGTACTTCTCACATCTCTTTACCTCTTTCTAACACGCCTCTCATCTAACAGACCTAAAACATGGTACCCAGAGAGTCAGAAAGAGCAACTGCATATTTAATTATCTGCTTTACCAACCTTATATAACAGATATGCCAGTCAAGCTTCATGAACTGAACTGAATGAAAGAAAGAAAGAAAGAAAGAAAGAAAGAAAGAAAGAAAGAGAATGAAGGAAAGAAGGAAGGAAAAGTAAAGGAGTAAGAGGAAGAATGTGAATGAGTGGGTAAGACAGGGCGAGTGGGTAAGACAGGGCGAGTGGGTGACTGAGTGTGTGTGTGTGCGTGCATGTGTGTGTGGGGGAATCTCACTTATGGTAGTCATGTGTGGAATCTGATCCCAGGCATGTGTGGCATGTCTTTGGCTAAGGGCTTGGGTGAGGGGTAGTAGGACACGACTGCCGTCGGACACCCCGGAGCACTGCTGGAGAAGCATAACCTCTCTCTGCTCTGTACAGTATGGCTGTCACAACACACACACACACACACACACACACACACACACACATCCATGCCCTGGAGTGAGTGTAAAACAGAAAGAGCCAGAGGTGTGTATGTATGTGTGTGTGGGGGGTTAAACCCACATAGAGGTGTTGATGAGGGCCAGAAAGGGCGCGTTGAATTCCACAGATAAGTGGCATGGACCCCATTCTACCAGGGGAGAGGGATGGAGAGAGAGAGAGAGAGAGAGAGCGAGAGAGAGCACTGTAAATGTTCATGTAATCTGGATATATTTAATGGTTAGTGTGTGCGTGTGTGTGCGTGTGTGTGTGTGTGTGTGTGTGTGGTTTAAGTGTGTATATGTGTACTTGCTATTATCTATACAATTATATGTGCCTTGCAGATGAATTCCACAAGATGTCATTGACGTCTGCAGTAACAATGTGCTGTGAAGAGCATTGCCATAGGTGTAGAAAAGCTCCTTAATAAAGACATCAAAGTGAACCCATCATGGACCAAGAAGAGACCAGAGAGATCTATGAGCTAAGAAGACGGCAGACTGAGGACATTGCTAAATGCAGAACAGGCAGTTAGCTTCTAAACCCTCTGTGCAGTCAGAGAACAAGAATCGCAATGGATTTTTATATGCAGTTTGAAGAGTCTGATTCTTGTGATTGACAGACGCTCCACGGCCGTGATTGATGGCAGGACCAGGCAATCCAAACTGGGCCATAGTGTGAGGGAGGGCTTTGGGGCTGGAGGCAGAGAGGAGAGAAGGGGGGGTGACCGGGGCCCAGATGGAGTTAATCAGAAAACACACACATACACACACACACACACACACACACACACACACACACACACACACACACACACACACACACACACACACACACACACACGTTGGCATTCCTGGAATTCCACAGTGTAATTACATTGCCACATCTGATTTTGGATCTTTGTATCCGTTGTGTGTGTGTGTGTGTGTGTGTGTGTGTGTGT
>NC_063202.1:1924989-1944989 GCF_017589495.1 Alosa alosa | reverse complement strand
TGATCTCAGCTGGGCCTCTCAGCGATGTGCTACCCCATCTCACCTCAAGCTCATAAATCCATCAGGTTATACGAGCATGTCTACACTTAACAAAAAAGGGGAACGGTTTCATATTCCTCTGATTGCTTTTTTTCTGACTCATGCTCTCTCCCTGCTCATGTGTGTGATAAAGAGCTCAGCAAAGGGCCAGTGTCTCACAGAAAGTTGAGTAATCTATTAGTTAAACCATAGTTAAAACTGTGAGATTGATGGTTGTATTTTAGATGACATTTTAGATGATGAAAATGTGTCTAAATTGAACCAAAGGAGGTTTACAGCAAGGCCGTAATCGTAATGCACTCAATATTCAATTATGGTCAAAATTAGCTATGGTGATGTCCATGTCCCATGTCAGTAAATGTTTCCATGCAGGCAGTCTGTGGTAGCCTATAGAGGACCAGACCCAATCTGAAAGATTAAGGGTCTGGCCACGAATAACGTAATGGCCCATCTCGAGGGGCGGTACCAAGCACACATTTAAAAATCTCACTGCACACAATTGGATGACACTATACGATCAATGTTAACTGACTGATTCCGGACTTCGACGCAATTGGATAACACTACGTCTGTCATCTGTTTAGCTCGCCTCTACTGTTTAGCTCGAGTTGCTGAAAAAGGTACTACCTAGCTGGAGTTGCTGCAGCCAACAGCTGCTACACAACTACAGAGCTACACTCTGGGGGGGCATCTTTAAAATCATGCCCCCAGATATTTCTTGATTTGCCTCATGCCAAGACATTCAGATCAGAAATGGCTAGTTGTCAAGTCCTGAACATCAACTTGTTTACTGATTATCTTTCTAATGTTTTCACCCTGGTGCATTCAGAGTTGACTGAAGCGAGAGAGAGAGAGAGAGAGAGAGAGAGAGAGCACATGAAAATGCCAATTGGGATAGAAAGCGGAAAGGAGCAAGGAGGAAATAAGGACATATCCACTTAAAAAAGTGCCATAGCTTAGTCTAGGGTGCAGTTGTTTTGGTTTCAGTACTGTTGTGCCATAGCTTAGTCTAGGGTGCAGTTGTTTTGGTTTCAGTACTGTTGTGCCATAGCTTAGTTCCGGTTCGGCGCCGTCGAGAGGCAGCCTGTCGAGGTAGCTCCGTGTCTTCGTGTTTTTTCTTAACGTCTTTTGTTTACTTTTTACTTCACAACTTTTTTGGATTACGCACTTTGAGGAGTGTCTTCATTCTATCCTATGGATATGGATCTATTACAATGCTCCAGCGGCAACAAACTTGTGTACTCAAGGAATCAGCTGCTTGCAATCTGACGGAATGCTGGTAGGGTTCGCGTAAACATCCGGAGGAGCTGTGGTGCTTTCGGGGTGCAGAGCGAGAGTTAAAAGTGAGGACTAGGCGTCGGGGAGAAGAAGTGGCAACACAAGCCCTCAGTTCCTTCGATGGTTATGGGAAACGTGAACTCACTGGCCAACAAGACTGACGAACTGGCTGCCCTGGTAAGAAATCAGAAGCTGTACAGGGTTGTAGTTTGTTATGCTTTACGGAGACGTGGCTAACAAGCCATATCCCCCCAGCTAACGTTGAGCTGCCCGGCTTCAGTGTAGCTTTCGTTTGGACAGAGACAATAAACTTTCTGGCAAAAGAAGGGAGGCGGACTGGTGCTATACATAAACAATAGATGGTGCAATCCCGGACATGTTACAGTGAAAGGAGACTGTAAGCTGTAAGGATGTGGAGTTACTAGCGGTCAGTCTCGACCATACTACATGCCAAGGGAGTTCTCGCCGCGCCATTGTTGTTTGTGTCTACGTGCCGCCTCAAGCCCTCCCAGGCGCTTGGCGTGTGGCGTCATTCACTCTACAGTCGCTAGGCTCCAAACTCAGCACAGTGATGCCTTCTTTGCGATCTCTGGTGACTTCAATCACATTACACTGGATTCCACCCTCACAAACTTTTACCAGTTTGTTGACTGCCCAACTAGGAAAAACAGGACAATAGATCTCATGTATGCAAGCGTGAGGGATGCTTACAGTGCCACCCCCTTCCCCACTGGGGAAGTGGGACCATAACCTCATTCATTTGCAGCCAATGTACAAGCCAAAAGTTCAGAGGCTACCAGTTGCCCCAGCGCACCTTCAGGAAGTGGACACCGGAAGCGGATGAGGCTTTGAGAGACTGCTTTGAGTCCACTGACTGGAGTGTGCTACTGAATGGAGAGGACTTCGAGGAGGTCACACATTGCACTACTGACTATCTGAACTTCTGTATGGACATTGTTGTTCCCACAAGGACTGTACGCTGCTATCCAAATAACAAGCCATGGATAACCAGTAATGTCAAGACCCTTCTCAATAGGAAACAGATGGCGTTTAAGGAGGGGGACATGGCAGAGCTGAGGCAAGTACAGAGGGAACTCAAGAATAAGCTGAAAGAGGCTAAGGAGGACTTCAGAAGGAAGATGGAACAGAAGTTGCAAGAAAACAACATGAAGGAGGTGTGGGACTGTATGAAATCCATCACTGGCCTTAAGAAGAGCAGCAGCTCTGTGGAGGGAGACCTGGACAGGGCGAACCAGCTGAACCACTTTTACAACAGGTTCGATTGCCCTGCACCAGCTCCAGGTACTGCTCTTGGTTGCGTGCCCGCCCCACCCCCACCTCCCAGTCTCCCAGTCTCTCCAGCTCTGCATCCCGGGGACATCCAACGATCTGAGCCCCCATCACCCCACGCCCTGCTCCCGCCTGATGCCTCCTTGCCTGTGCCTGTTGAGGTGTCCAAAACTCTGGCTACCTTGACAGGGACATCAAGGAGGTGGTCATCCCCTAGCCCCCACCCCACCTCATTACCAGTGCAACACTCACCCCCACCATCACTGGATTTTGCACCCCTCCCCCACATGGCGACCACGAACAACAAGAACAACGACTTCAGTCAACAGCCATCAGACACACAGACCCCAGAACTTCATCCTCGTAAGGCAGCCGGGCCTGACAGACTGTGTCCAAGGCTGCTCAAGGCCTGTGCTGCTGAACTGGGGAGCCACTCCTCCTCCTCCCCCCCATCTTCAACTGGAGTCACGTCTCGGACAAGTTCCAACACTGTGGAAGACATCATGTCTCACCCCGTTCCCAAGAAACCACACCCCAGCGAGCTTAATGACTTCAGGCCTGTGGCTCTAACATCACATGTGATGAAAACAATGGGGCGGCTGGTCTTAGGTATGCTCAGACCCCAGATGCGCCATGCACTAGACCCGTTACAGTTTGCATACCAGGAGAAAGTTTGCGTGGGCGATGCCATCACTTATCTTCTACACAGGACACATTCTCACCTAGACAAGGGGAAAAGTGCTGTGAGAATCATGTTCTTTGATTTCTCAAGTGCTTTTAACACCATCCAACCCCTCAGACTGGGAGACCAGCTCTTGCAGATGGGTGTGGACGCTCACCTGGTAACCTGGATTACAGATTACCTGACCAAGCGACCACAGTTCATCAGACTGAAGAACTGCCTCTCTGACACTGTGATCAGCAGCACCCGGGCGCCACAGGGAACTGTGCTCTCTCTAGTCCTGTTCACCCTGTACACATCTGACTTCGCTACAACACGAGTCATGCCACATGCAGAAGTTTTCTGATGATACTGCAATTGTGGGGTGTATCAGGGACGAGCAAGAGGAGGAGTACAGGAGCCTGGTGGAGGACTTTGTGCATTGGTGCAAACTCAATCACCTTCAACTTAACACTTCAAAGACCACTTCAAAGACCAAGGAGATGGTGGTGGATTTCCGAAGGTCTAAGCCCGCTCTGCTACCAGTCTCCATTGATGGGGTCAATGTGGAGGTGGTAAGCACCTACAAGTATCTGGGTCTCCACCTGGACAATAAACTGGACTGGTCAGCCAACACTGATGCACTCTACAAGAAAGGACAGAGCAGGCTGTACTTCCTGAGGAGGCTGCGGTCCTTCAATGTGTGCAGCAAGCTCCTCAGGATGTTCTATCAGTCTGTTGTGGCCAGCGCCCTCTTCTATGCAGTGGTATGCTGGGAGGAAGCACAAAGAAGAAGGATGCTGGGCGGCTGACTTGACAGGCTGGTAAGGAAGGCTGGCTCTGTAGTGGGAGCTGAACTGGAGTGCATCACTTCAATATCTGACAAGAGGACCCTAAACAAACTGATCAACATCTTGGACAATGAATGTCATCCGCTCTACAGCACTATCAAAAACCAAAAGAGCTTGATCAGCTGGAGACTTTGCTCACTGCCATGCACAACTGAAAGGCTGAGGAAGTCATTTGTTCCTAGGGCCATTGAACTGTTCAATGCCTCACTAAAGGGAAGAGGAGAGATAGACTTCTCTGCTTAGTCTGTCTGCCTCTCCACCCTCTCCATGTCCATGTTTTTTGAGTATTGACTGCCCACTACTGCTTACTACTGTTTTACTACTGTTTTACTATTTTACACAGCCTAATGTTTTCACTACTGTTTTACTGCTACACTGTTACCTCAACCTGTTCTTGCACTGAAATAGTTTTTTATTTTACCTTGTCTACATTACACTTTACTCTCCTATTTGTCTATATTATTTATGCTGGTCTCTAGACCTTACTGTTGCACTGTTGGACTAATGTTGGACTACTTTTTGCACCTTCACCATGACACCCACTCTCTTGAGCACCTTGCCAGGCACACACAACTAAGGACTATGGTTGGACTACTGTTTGCACCTTCACCATGACACTCACTCCCTTTAGCACCTCACCAGTCCTGGCCCTGTCACTACAAGCGTCTTATGCTTGATCACCCTCAAGCACATTGGACTTTCTTAATTTAACTTATATAGTGTATTTAGTATTTAGTTTTGTTAGTTTCTTATTAAGTGTGCTTGCAAATCCTAGTCAGTTTACGCGCCTCAAGCAGGCCTTAGGCAACCTCCTACCTCCTGATGCCACAGAGCTGTTCTGCTATCAAGTTCTGCTGGATCATCTCAAGTTAGAAGAAGCTCGTCTGGTTGCTGACGCCTACTTGCACTCTCTTACCCCGTATACGGATACGATGGCAGCTTTGACCGAAAAGTTTGGAAGACCCCAGAATTTGGCGTTGAAGAAGATAGCTACGGTCATGAATGCCGCAGACCTCCGTCATGGAGACGCCAAGGCATTCCAGAGCTTTGCCCTAGATGTATGCGCATTAGTGGGGATGCTGAAGACACTGGGGCAGGAAGGAGCAGTGGAACCCAAATCGCTCAGTGGATAAAGAGCAACCGACGTTGCTGGCGATGTGACAGAGGACACACCGCAGCAGAGTGTACCCTTAAGAAGCCTTGCAGTAAGTGCCAAGGCAAACATCTACAGATACTGCACAATGTCAACACCAAACCTGTGAAGGATGGGACACCTCAAGTTACCTCCGGGACTGAAACTCTGTATCTGAATAGACCAGGTGAGTGCAGTCGAGTCCTCCTGAAGGTAGTCCGGGTCCTCCTTCAGCACGAGAACAAGACGTTTGACACTTATGCAGTATTAGACGATGGCTCCGAACGCACAATCCTGCTACCTGCCGCGGCACAGAAACTTGGTCTACGCGGACCCTCAGAGACATGATCACACATACCCAGTGGACAGCCTGAAGCTAAAGTACAAGCATCTCCAGGACATCCCGCTGCAAGCCTTCGACAGAGTGAGCCCTACCCTCCTCATAGGAGCAGACAACCCTCACCTAATAACTCCCCTCGAGCCTGTTCGCCTTGGACCCCCTCGCGGCCCAGCTGCGATCAAGACAAGACTGGGTTGGACTCTCCAGGGACCGTCCAGGCTTACTGAGCTCCAGTTATCATCCCAGCAGTGTCTGTTCACCTCACTCAGCCCGCTAGAAGTGGAGCTGCGCCGGAATGTGGAGAAGCTCTGGCAACTAGACACCTTGCCACTGAGGTGTGAGAAGCAGGTGACACGTTCGCGGGAAGACCAGCAAGCCATCGACCTTCTTAAGGCCAAGACCATCAGGGCAGAAGTCGACGGCGTGCTCAGATATGCCACTCCACTACTGCGGAAGAAGAACTTCCCAGTACTTCAGGCTCCCATGGAGGCAGTCATGCCACGGCTTAGAGGATTGGAGAAACGCCTGTCTAAGGATCCGGAGAGCGTAGACATCTACATTGCCGAGATGAAGAAGTTGGAGACTTCTGGCGTTGTAGTCAAGTTACCTGCCCAGGCAGCGCCGACTGATGGTGAGAGTTGGTACATCCCTCACCACGTCGTGCAGCACAACGGCAAACACCGCATTGTGTTTGACTGTTCCTTTCAGTACCAGGGAGTCAGCCTGAACCAATCCCTGCTACCTGGTCCCACACTGAGTCCATCCCTGCTGGGAGTCCTTCTGCGGTTCAGGGAGCACAGCGTGGGCGTAAGTGGTGACATCAAAGGCATGTTTCACCAAGTGATGCTACTGCCTGAAGATCGACCCCTTCTGCGCTTCATCTGGCGCGACATGAACCGAAAAGAAACGCCTCAGGTCTACGAGAGGAGAGTGCTGCCATTCGGCACTACTTGTAGTCCATGTTGCGCTACGTTTGCACTACGGCAGCACGTTCACAACCACACAGACGTCAACAGCGTGGAGCGCTTCTCTGTAGACCGCTGCTTCTACGTCGACAACTGTTTGCAGAGCCTACAGTCTGCACCAGAAGCAAAACAGCTAGTCGACCACCTCAGATCCCTTCTTGCCTCTGGAGGGTTTGAAATCCGCCAATGGGCCATCAACCAGCCTGAGGTCATCAACCACCTACCTGCCGAGGCTAGGTCCGACAAGTTGGATCTCTGGCTAGCCCAGGACAAGTCAGAGGCATACGAGTCAACCCTAGGCCTGACCTGGCACTGCGATGCGGATGCCTTCAATTACAAGAGCAGACATGTCACCTACGACCAGATCACGATGCGCAACGTGTATCGTGTGTTAGCCAGCCAGTATGACCCACTCGGGTTCATACTTCCCTACACTACATGGGTGAAGATATTGGTTCAGCGCCTGTGGGACCAGCAAAGAGGCTGGGACGATCCCAATCTCCCTGAAGATCTGCTGGCTGCATGGCACACCTGGGAAAGTGAGCTAGACTACTTACCTGAAGTCCAGTTGTCGAGATGCTACACTCCTGTTGACATGGACAATCCGGACACCAAGAGAGACATTCACGTCTTTTGTGATGCCTCGGAAAAGGCGTACGGAGCGGTTACTTACCTGAGGTCCGAAGATGTCCAGGGGAGAGTACATGTTGCCTTTCTCCTTGCACGCTCACGAGTTGCACCCAGGAAACAGCTGTCGATGCCTCGATTGGAGCTGTGTGCAGCAGTCACAGGAGCTCAGTTAGCCAGGCTCCTGAGGTCAGAGCTCACCTTGGAGATCCAACACGTCGTGCTCTGGAGTGACTCCACAACAGTCCTCACGTGGCTTCACTCAGAGTCATGCCGCTTCAAGGTATTTGTCGGAACCAGGGTGGCAGAGATTCAAGACCTCACTGACCTCAAGGCCTGGCGGTACATTGAGTCCTCCGAGAACCCAGCAGATGACCTCACAAGAGGTAAACCATGGCAATAGCTGACAACACCTAACAGGTGGTGTGATGGACCGGAGTTCCTGAAGTTGCCCCCAGATAAGTGGCCAACTCTTCCTTCACCCACTGACCTGGTCTCTGAAGACCCAACTGAGATGAAACGCTCTGCCTTCTGCGGACTGAGTACTGCCACCAACTCAGACAGGCCAACCTTCAAGACCTGGAAGGACCTAGTGGAGTCTCTTGCTCAGGAACTTCACGGGGTGGCCAACCAGTCTGGACCGGTCTCTGCTAGTACTTACCAGGCCGCAGAAATGATTGCATTCCAGCATGCACAGAAAGAGTTTTCCAGAAGACTACAAGCTTCTCCAGAAAGGGAAGTCTGTGACATCATCTAGTCATCTCCTTTGCCTCTCACCCGAGTTTGACTCAACACATCAAGTCATCAGAGTGGGAGGGCGGCTCCGTAGAGTGGAAGGACTGGATCCGGAGGTAGTACATCCCATTGTACTGGACCCAGATCACCCCTATACGAGGCTGCTGATTCAGGAGTATGACTCGAATCTTTGCCAACCCTGGACCTGAGCGAGTATTCGCTGAATTGAGACGCAGAGTCTGGATCCTCAGAGGCCGCGAGGCAGTTAAGCGTCACCAGCGCAGGTGCTTGGATTGCCGCCGATGGAGATCCAAACCTGCTGTCCAGAAGATGGCAGACCTACCCCCACCACGACTACGACTGTTCAAGCCTGCATTTTACTCTTGCGGTTATTACTACTGACTACACTGTTGAAGAGGGAAACATAAAAAAAGAACCATCTGTCAGTGTCAAGAAACTTCACATGTTTTGGAGCAAGTGGGTTAATTAGCCTATTAGGTTTATTTAGGATGTGGACTATACAGAGTTCCAACATGTCGCGCTGCTATTGTTTGATGTTATCCTCTGTTACTTTATGAATGAACTTTAGCAAAAATGTGGTGCCTGATGCCACTAGGTAATAAAAAAAGAGTGGTGCATAACATCGATCGCTGCTGAAATTCGGCAGTGGGTCATTTTGACATCACACTGGCGTGCACTGACCACTACGTTCAGTATACTTGACCCTTTCCCCTCGGACGCTGCGGTTCTCCAAGGAACGTCATCAGGCACTGCCGCCCCTACAAACACTGCAATCCAGACTATTTTCAGTTGTAGTCAGCCGATGGTGGAACGACCTGCCAAGTACCACCAAAAAGATCTCTTCCGCTGGTAGCTCCTGTCCTAATACTTATACAATATAACACAACTTATACAATATAACACACCTAACACACATTTACCATGCACTTCCCTCTCTTACCTCCTTCTTCTTCTACACTTTGACTAGTACTTATACCGTCTGCACTCTCATCCTCTAGTAATAGGCTAGTATTGATTGCAGTATCGATTAATTAATTCCTACCTACCTAAGGTCTCCTCTGCACACACAGCTTGAATGTTATTCCTCGTTTTGGATAAATGCATCTGCTAGATGAATAAATTAAATAATGTGTTCTAAATACTAAATTGCAGCTTGCTGGGTTTATTATGGAGTAAATTGAAACAAATGTCAGTTGTAAGATCACTCACCTAGTGTCCTCCTGATCATATTCCTCTTTTGTAAACTGCAAGGGCAAAGAAGCCCTAACATTGTTTTCCTGTGAGAAAATCAGGTCGTGATGAGTTATTATAACAAGACATGTCTGTCTATCTTAAATCTCCTTGTTACCATCTACTTTCTACGGATTTACTGGCTACCGACATATCTCGTGAACAAACTCTTGCATAAACTGTTGTTGCTCGAGGCTTTGGATTATCGGACTCTATAACCTTGATCGCCAAACTTTTCTGTCAAACGTTAACGTTAAACGTTAAGCCAGTATCAAGGGCTGCAAATAATACCGGCCAAGGAAACGATATCTGGAAGAAGAAAGCATCAAATTCCTTCTAACGTCTCTCAAAACTAGTGACTCCAATATAAAAGTGAGATCTTCTCAGATTACTTACCCGCTACCTGTGTTCGAGTTATCAAGGAACTGCACGATATCGCTGTTGCTAGCCAACTAGCAAACAAACGTTTAAAAAACAGTTGACACCGGGCGAGCCCCGCCCGCGACCACGATGCCTCCCCTCAGCTGTGCACCAGGCTGCGACTCATCGCGCCCTTCTCAGCGAAAAGATAGTGGAACTTCGAAGCCAGAATAGCTTACCCTCCATCAGATTGAGAAGGATGAACAGTTCCTCGACACCTTTCTCTCCGTAGAAGTAACGTTACCTCTCTTACATACAAATGCCAGATGCCCTGATTTCACTCTGTCCTCCAATACTTTAACCATGCCATGCACTAATGCACCTTCTGTCCCTGTTGCCTCTCCCCGCCTCTGCTGAGAACCAAGCCTGCTCTGCTGGCCAGCTCCACTCCACACCAGCCTGAGCCATGGCGAGAAGCAAGCATCACAAGCACGGCAGGCGGTCCGGACGGCACTCAGGCCCAGCCCAACCTATAACGACTGGAAAATCGCTATGCCATTCTGACCGAGGATGAGGAGCCCCTCCAGCCCCGAGACAACCATCCTGGTCCCTCCTCAAAGTCGGCGCCCCCGACCCCCCCTCCCGGACCTCATCAACCTCCACCCTGGTCATCGGCAGTTCCATGGTTAGAGACCTCTGCATTCCCCATCATGTAGCGGTCCCTCCAAGGTCTACTGCTTCCCTGGTGCCAAGGTCCTTGACATCCAGCAGAAACTCCCAAGCATCCTGGCCCGCCACACCAAGGTCAACAACATCATCATACACGTGGGCACGAACGACATCAGAGATAAGCAGTCAGTAGCACTGCAGGAAAACTACAAAACTCTCATCACCACTCTGATGGGCACAGAAAACGCTTTGTCATCTCTGGGCCTCTCCCTACCTACAGAAAAGGTGCTGAGAGATGGTCCAGACTGTTCGATCTCCACACCTGGCTCAAACGCTACTGCGCTTCCTAAGCATCCCCTATGTCAACAACTGGGGCTTGTTCTGGGAGAGGCCCAGTATGCTTGATGGTCTCCACCCAAACCAACATGGAGCCAGGCTACTCTCTGACAACATAGCGCCCACACTGAGACATTGACATTCTGTAGAAAATATTACAGATTCAGCCCCAGGTATTGATTCGAATGGCATTATACATGTGGATGGGTCTGAGAATGTTTTCTGCAGGGTAACATACAATACTACTACCATAGATCAAGCTGTGTCATGCAATAGCATGACTTATGCTTATAGTTCTATTCCAACGTTGATTTCTACCCAATTATAGTAAAAAGAAAAGACAAATTTAAAACTAGAAACCTAACAAATATTCTTTCCATACCTCAGCATATTCCTCAAAAGCCAGAGGCATTTTCAGCTAACATGGGTTTACTAAATATAGGTGCACTTACTACCAAAACCTTTGCAATCAATGATTTTATTAGTGAAAAAAAAAATTGGATTTTCTGTTTCTTGTTGAAACCTGGCTGACTTCAGACAGCGGTTAAGCTGTTCTTGTTGAGACTTGTCCCCAAATTATAATTTCTTCCACTCAATTAGACAAGGCAAACGAGGTGGTGGAATTGCCTCCATTCTCTCAAACAAATATAGTTGCACACGAAGTCAACTTTGGCTTAATTCGCTTCCTTTGAGTATATTGCCCTCACTCTGAAGGCTGACCCAGTTGTACTTCTATTAACCTTATGCGCCCTCCTAAACTATGGACTGGCTTTTCGACCAGTTTTCTGAACTTATGTCGCCTCATCATCACTAGCTATGATCGGATAATTGTAAATGGCTTAATTTCAATATTCATGTCAATAAGACAACTGATGCTAAAGCCAGTAAGTTCCTTAATGTGTTGGACAGTTTAGAGCTAAAGCAGCATGTTACAGGACCCACCCACAACCTTGGCAACACCCTCGATCTAGTCATTTCCAGAGGGATAGAAGTCACAGACTTATCAGTAAATGATATAAATATGTCTGATCATCATTGTGTATCTTTTAATATTGTACTACATACTCCAAAACTTCATCCCGAAATTGCAATCAAATCGCGACTCTTGGACATTAGAGCAGAACAGCAGTTCATAGCTCTTATAGACTCCATAAATTTAGATATTTTACATCATCCCATTGATCAAATGGTAGAGGCTCTTAATCGTGAATTAGGCTCTGCTTGACAGAGTGGCACCTTTAAAGACTAAAAAAGGCCCTGTAGCAAACTGACACCTTGGATGAACGAAAATATCCATGATCTAAAAAGATCATGTAGGAAAGCTGAGAGAACATGGAGAAAAACTAAGTTACAGGTTCACCGTGCCATTCTAAAAGAAAAATTGCAAATTATAATAGAGCTATTCGAATGAGAGGAGGAACCACTTCTCTAAGGTAATTGCTGAAAACAGTAGAAACTCTAGGGTGTTGTTCTCTACCATTGATAGGCTATTGCATCAAACACCTTTTGACACACTCAGTCAGGCATCCTCTCTAAGATCTAAGAATTTGCAGACTTCTTCAAAAACAAAGTCATTTCTATAAGGGAGGCTATTGGTAACACAAGTAATATGTTTGATAGTACACCCAAAACAGCCCCCAAAATTAAGGTCCTTTAGCACTATTACTCAATCTGAGCTTGGTAAAATTATAACTCAAACCGCTCTTCAACATGTGTTTTAGATCCAATCCCTACT
This sequence comes from Alosa alosa, assembly GCF_017589495.1. Classification (NCBI taxonomy): domain Eukaryota; kingdom Metazoa; phylum Chordata; class Actinopteri; order Clupeiformes; family Clupeidae; genus Alosa; species Alosa alosa. The sequence continues at coordinate 1,932,720 of NC_063202.1, read as the reverse complement.
ACATTCCTCAAAAAGTATATGAAGGCTTAGCTCCTTTTTTCTCAAGGTAATAAATACCTCATTAGAAACAGGTATATTTCCAACTGCTTTTAAAACCGCTGTTGTGAAACCTTTACTTAAAAGTCAAAACTTGACCATACCAATCTGAGCAACTACAGGCCTATATCAAATCTATCGTTTTTTGAGCAAAGTACTTGAAAAAGTTGTTTGCAATCAGTTAAATACCTTCCTCAACGAAAACAGTATCCTTGAAAAATTCCAATCAGGTTTTAGATCAAATCACAGCACAGAAACGGCTCTAGTAAAGATAGTCAATGATCTCAGACTAGCTACCGACTCAAACAAAGTCTCAATCCTTATTCTTCTGGATTTGAGTGCTGCATTTGACACCATTGATCATAGCATCCTAATTCACCGCCTTGCAAAGTGGGTGGGTCTCTGATAATGCTCTAAACTGGTTTCAAACCTACATTACTGGCAGAGATTTTTATATCAGTCTAGGAGATCATGTATCTGAAAACATGACTTGCCTTTTGGTGTGGCCCAGGGGAGCTGCCTTGGTCCCCTGCTATTTTCTCTATATATGCTCCCATTGGGAAACGCCATAAGTCAGCATAATGTAAACTTCCACAGCTACGCAGATGATACCCAATTGTATCTTTCTGTGGAGCCAACTAACCTTAGATGGCCTTTGCTCCCCTCACTGCATGCCTAACCTCCATTAATCAGTGGATGAGCAAAACTTTTTGAAACTAAATGATGACAAAACAGAGGTACTTCTGGTTGGACCAAAACTAAAGCTAGATATTATTCTTAGTAATCTGGGGAACTTGGCACACCAGGTCAAACCAAAAGTAACAAGCCTCGTGTCATCTTAGATGCAGAGTTAAGTTTTAAGCCCCATATCAGTAAAGTTACTCAGACAGCCTATTTCCACTTGAGAAACATTGCCAAAGTGCGCCCTTTTAACTCAACAAGATGCAGAAAAGCTAATTCACGCCTTTATCACTAGCAGGTTAGACTACTGCAATGCACTTTTCACTGGTCTTCCCAAAAACATCTAAAGAAATTGGCACTCATACAGAACTCTGCTGGCTAGACTTTTAACTAAGACTAAGAAGAGAGAACACATCACCCCTGTGTTGGCTGAACTGCACTGGCTCCTATTTCCTATAGAATTGATTTTAAGGTTATGTTAATTACTTACAAAGCTCTGAATGGCATAGCACCTTCATATATCTCTGAGCTTTTAATATCTTATCAACCACAAAGGAAACTTAGATCATCCAATTCTAATCTTTTAATCGTACCCAAAGTGCTCCACAAACAAAGTGGAGAAGCTGCGTTTATCCATTATGCCCCCAAACTATGGAACACCCTGCCTCTGTACATCAAGCAGGCGAGTTCAGTAAATATTTTAAAAAGATCTGAAAACATACCTGTACAGGAAAGCTTTTAGTTAACTCATCTTATCCTGTAGACTACATTTTCAGATTATTCTACATCTGCTACTATTGGAGGCTTAGCCAGCCAGAAGCGGATGGGCTCCCCTATTAAGTCAGGTTCTGCTCCAAGGTTTCTTCCTGGAATATGGGAGTTTTTCCTTGCCACAGTTGCCATATGGCGTGCTTGTGGGGGTAAAGGGTTAAGGCTGCCAGTCTTATGGCGTCATTTTCTATATTTTGATATGTTGCTGAGTATAACATAAACAGCAAAGAAAAGTGATTGATAATGACTGACTGACTATTATTGTGTTACATGTTTCAAATGTAAAGCACTTTGAGCTGCATTCTGTGTATGAAAGGTGCTATACAAATAAAGCTTTATTATTATTATTATTATTATTATTATGGACTGGTACACTCATTTATGAAGTGACAAACAATTAAATGACCAGCACACAACAGTCACTGTTTGCAAAAATGTATCTTCGGATTCAAAGTTTTATTCAATGTGTCAGTGTGTCCATCAGGAATTGAATTATTTCAGTGTGGTTTGAGGATTTGTGCCTACCCTTGACCAAAATATGGTGATGACAATGGCCAGGTGGGCTACGAAAGTGTGAGGAAACGCGAGGGGGACAAGGCCGCTGATCACCCGACATAGTGATGGCTCCAAAGGCGGGTCTGTCAGTCACACCAAAGGCATTGGAGCATCCTCCCCTGCAACTGCAGATTATACGAACAATTTCATAAATGATATTTGGACTTGCATGCATCTAGAAGCTATTAATCTCTTGCTAAACGTTTGAAGCAACAAGTGGCTGCTGCTGACTGTCGCATGTAGTTTACAAGAACATCCTGTTAGCTTCAATGATTGTGATATTAGGCCTACTTAAGATATCATAATTTATCTAGCGTTAAAGCCTAACATTAGGCTACGTGACTGAGATATAAGCAGGAAATAAAAGGAGTAAAACTTAAATCCAATGAATGCAAACAACAAAATATTAACTTAATGACGTTGCCAATCAAGCAAGCTAGCAAACGCTAACTTGTATTGTTTATAACTATCGCTAGTAACGTTATAGATAACAGTTACGCTGACGCTTATTTAGGAAGAGAACATTACATTATATACCTGGTGTCTTAATAATGGCTCCAAAAAACGTTACCAACAACAGCGCGGGTTGTAGAAATCTCATAGACGCTAGCTAACGTTACATAAACAAAACCCCTACCCTACGCGACGACGTGTTGCTAAGACCAACAGCAGGAGCCAGCAAAATCTGTCTTCAAACTAAAAGTCTTCTCCCTCTCAACGCCCTCTAGTTTGGGAAAAGGCATGTTGGCTGCAGACAGTATTTAGGCATATTGTATCGTGTGGTAGATAGAAAAAGACTACAATAGCACAATGGAATGCACGTTTATTCGTGAATTTGATCAATGGGATTTAATAATCAATACTGGGGTTTATTGGGAGAGCGGTGTGAGGTTAGAATGGGGATGAAGCAGTTGATAGGCAGACCTATCCCAAATGCAGTAGGCCTACACTGTCGGCTGCAGTTCTCGGCCACCTTCGAAACCAAGAACTGGTGTTCATCCTAAATGTGGATTGGAAATGGATCACGTTAGAACATGTTTCTGTTTGCAGCCAGGAAATCGGACTGCTGTAGTGTTCTCCGGCTGATGCTAATTTTGGACTGTGCTTACCAGCAAAAGTGACGATGGCTGCAGATTTTGTTGTTTTTCCTTCACCAGTCTACAGTACTTTAACACTGCTTTGGTTATGTTATTCTTCTAAGAGAAATAAAGTAAATTTGCCTAAATAATTACATTCAGTAGACTGCTTAATCAAAATATGTGAATGAATTGCATTAAATATTATTAATCTCTGGTAATGCCTAACAACAACAAATAGGAGATAAATGTTGCCCAACTTTTGAGCCATAAAATATGACCTTTGCATAATGTTCTTACCTGAAAGTACCACCGAAGGGAATTTGTTTAGAGCTGTTGGTGTTTATGTCTGACCTGGTTTTTGTTACAGACAGTAGGCCTATCTTAGGCTCTCTTGGGACTGCTTTGGTCCATTGACAGTCAAGGTGGGCCGACGGACGGAGAAGAGGTGGGGACTTCTTTTCAAGTGTCTAACCACGAGAGCAGTGCATGTGGATCTGCTAACCTCAATCGACCTCGACTCCTTCTTGATGGCTCTTCGGAGGTTCATAGCCCGGCGGGGCAAGCCAGCCGAGTTATACTCGGACCAAGGAACCAACTTCCGAGGAGGAGAGAAAGAGTTAGCGGAAGCCTTCTCCAAGCTAAGCCCTGAAGTCCAGCAGCACCTAGCTACTCAGCAGATCTCGTTCCACTTCAACCCGCCAGCAGCACCCCATTTTGGCGGTGCATGGGAACGAGAAATCCGCTCCGTGAAAGCTGCACTGTACACCACCATTGGTATAATGGCAAAGCCGGCGAAGAAGCAGCGAAAACCCTTGACGGAAGACGCAAAGAAAAGGAAAAGAGCTTCAGACCGAGCGAGGGGGAGTTTCGTAGAGAAAAAGCATCAGGCTTGCCTGGTGTCCCTTTAAATCATGTATCACCAGACAGAAATGGTTTTTGACATGTGTGTGCAATGCATTGCGGGCACCGTAGTGTCCGGCTGAGAATAGTTGAATAGCATACTGGCTTCCGCACAACGTTACCGGGTGATGAATTGCAGCAGAGCAGGGTAGGCATAGCAACGCCGGCCAGGTAGCAGGCAACGACGAGGCGCCGAGGGCTGGATTTCATTGCACTAAGTATAGAACTGGTCTACCTTGTCTGTACTGCTGCAAGTTTCATCACCTGGTAAGAAACCCACAATTGCAGTGTCATGAGCAAATGTCTAATGAGCAGCTTCAAAGAACGTATAGTGATTTCTAGCTCAAGTAGTGTGAAAAAGTATTTATTTAAATATCTCCGCGAAAAAGTAAAATGAACTGAACTTTGAACTAGTTCAGAATTAAAATTGTGAACTTTGAACGTGAACTGTTCACTTTGAGCATGTATGAACTGAACTTGAACTAGTTCAGAAAAGCTGTGAACTGGCACAACACTGCTTAGGGTGCAGTTGACCTGATCACACTGAACCATGGTTTTTTGGCCACAAATAGAAATAGACCAAAAGGGAAAACAAATATGCAAATGTTGCACAACCAAGTTATATATAAAAAAAACGATTTGCTAAACGTTGGCCACAATATCTGGACTTATTTTCCTATAACAATGCATTGAGTTTTGACAGCATCATGCTACATACATAATTTATGTATCCCTAATCAATACCATTAGATAAAATAAAATGAAAAGGGGAACGGGACTATCACGTAATACTATTAGACACTATTTTTGCTAGCCTGGCGGGCCATCCTATATCATTGAAATGTATAGTCTGGAATCGAATCATTCACCTGCTTAATCCAAGGGGCGGGCAGAGAATTGTCTTTCAAACTGACTAGGCATGCACAGGCCAGCGCTATGACCATATCCCGATCCGGGTCGGGCAAAACGGCAAATACATCCTTCTTCGAAAGGAATGACTTAAGTGCATTGTGTTGCTCTACTTTCAAAGAAAAGCACAAGTCCAACTCCTCCAAAGTTGACGCCAACGCCGATTCAAACAACGCTCTTCGTTCGCCATATAGCCACCTTCCTTGTTGTTCACCGTCGCAGGATGTCGTTATCCTGTTAAGCCCGCCCTTAAGACTCTCTAACGAAATAGAGCGCTGTGATTGGAGAACATCCACGGTGTTAAGCCAATAGAAATTCCTATGGTTCGATACTAGACGTACAGGCTGAGCAAATTAATTTGCCACCGCTAGGGTGCGTCTAGATTTCTAGGCTATATTTTTGCACTATTTTCACAAATTTGTGTATGAGACTTTTGCTCTGAGGCTCTATGGCTACGGCCTTGGTTTACAGTCATTTTCGTATTTTGTGCTGTTGGTGAGACACTCTCACACTTTTGTGCGTACATTTCCGTGCTGTTGGTGAGACACTCTCACTCTCTCTCCCCTCCACACACAGAGCCAGGCAGTTTTTACTGCAATATGTCCTCATGCTGCTTCACATCTCATTACAGTAACAGTGTTTTCCTCTCTGCCCATCACGCCCATCACGCCCATCACGCCCGCCTCCCCGCCTGCTGTTCTAGATTCACAGGAAGTTCTGTGGATGAGTATGTTAGCATAGGCACTATGTTCATAAATGTGGATGAGTATGTTAGCATGAGCACTATGTTCATAAATGTGGATGAGTATGTTAGCATAAGCACTATGTTCATAAATGTGGATGAGTATGTTAGCATGAGCACTATGTTCATAAATGAGAAGACCTCATGTGATGCCAAACACTCCCAACTATATCCGTGATCCATGTGTGTTTGTGTTTTTTTGTGTGTGCCTATGTGTGTGTGTGTGCATGTGTGTGTGTTTGTGTTTTTTTGTGTGTGCCTGTGTGTGTGTGTACGTGCGTGTGTGTGTGTGCGTGTGCGTGTGCGCGTGCACTATGCCTGTGTGATCATGCGCCTGTGTGTTTATGTGTATATGTTTTGCTGAAAGCATTCCCCGTTCGCATAGCTGTAACTCATGGCTTAATGCCAGGGCAAATAAGCTGCTTTATTGATTTCCATATGCCCTCATACATTATGCTGGAGAAAGAGGCATCCTGGTCTGGGACACACACACACACACCAGCCCCATCCACCCTCCTCTTTCTTTTGTCCCGCTGCAGTGAACAGGTGTCCAGCTACTAGACAAACAGACTGGTTGCTGGGAGGGAGTGGACACTAGCAGGAGGCAGGTGGCTGTTCTTAACTGTGCTCTGCGCTGGGATCAGTGCAGGACTAGGGCTTCCCTGGTCTACCCTGCGGTGGTTTGTGCTGCACTAGGGCTTCCCTGGTCTACCCTGCGGTGGTTTGTGCTGCCGGAAATATGGGATGAGATCTGGGAGGCTTGAGGTCTGGGTAAATGTGTACTAGCACCTATGTTTGTGTGAGCGTGTACCTGTGTGCACACACGTGTGTGTGTGTGTGTGTGTGTGTGTGTGTGTGTGTGTGTTGGTTGGCATGAGAGGTCTGTGATTTTGTCACTCCTGGCTCTAGCTGTCCCAGCAGAAGGCCTGAGAGGACCTAATCCCCTGTCCTGCTGGACAGCATTCCCAGCAAACAGACCACAAGGCCAGCCACACACACAAGGCCAACGGTAAAAAACGGACACATCAACATTGCTTGTCTCTCTGTGTAATCACATATGAGCTTTTGTCATGGGACAAGATTAATTCCATAATCGTGCCCCCCACGTTGTCTTCCAGGCAGCGCTGCCACCGCTGACTTAAAGGCACCTAATCCTAAACCTAACCCCAACCCTAACCCTAACCTTTCCGTACTGTGCTGTCAGTACGGAAAAAAAGCTACTACCTAGCTCGAATTGCTAAAAAAGGTACTACCTAGCTTGAGTTGCTGAAAAAGGTACTACCTAGCTCGAGATGCTGAAAAAGGTTCTACCTAGCTTAGCTGGAGTTGTGACTTGATACATTCAATTTAAACCTGCAAAAAAAGTGAAGAAAGAGAGAAAGAAGAACTTGCGTTGGCTTCTACACTATCCCTGACCTCTTGGCCTCATCACGACGGTGTGTGTGAGAGGCAGCATGAGGCCTCCAGCTATCCACAGACGGAGGGAGGGAGAGTGGGCGGGACACAGTTAAGTTAGTGTTCTGAGAATGTGTGAGCGTCAATGTAGCATGTCTCTTTTTGGGGGGCTTGGACTGTGAGCCACTTCGGACTTTGCGCGACACAGGCCTTTGAGTGAGACTTTGATCTTTTTTTTCCCACACATAGCTCTGGAAAGTCAAGCACCAAAGAGCGGCTTTCCTAAACAGAACAGAACAGGGTGAAATTTGAAATGATAGCAAGTATCCTTTATGGCTTTTCAAGGCCAGTGCACTGTGGCCTGTAACAGCTCATACACGTTAACTAATACTTTAGAGTTCTGTTTGTCGGAACAGGGGAGACCCTCTTCAGTTGATGGGCCGAAATGTCATATCAATAAAAGGGAATGGCAGTATAGGGTAGTATTGGGCAGAGTGCAAAAACAGTTAGAAATGTCAGTCAGAGGTAAACCTTACAACAGGCATACCTAACAATTACATCTGTTGATGTTCAAGCAATCTTACAGCACAACCGAGTACATGCTTCAAAAATACATTTTTTGACTGGCTGATCAGTCAGATAAACAGACTCACATATCTGACT
>NC_063202.1:1849989-1914989 GCF_017589495.1 Alosa alosa | reverse complement strand
GCCCCCTCTCTCTATCCCTCTCTCTTTCTCTCTCTCTATCCCTCTCTCTTTCTCTCTCTCTCTCACACACACAGACGTAGTGATTGCCACCATACACATTTTCTCAGGTGGAGGCCTATTTAGCTTGTAGATTGAGGATAACAAATCCTGTCTTAATATCTGTGTGAACTGTATGAAGATTTTTTCGCACACTGACACCGACACACAACACTCTCTCTCTCTCTCTTTCTCTCTCTCTCTCTCACACACACACACATCCATACACACACACGCACACATTACATTGTATTCCATTGGAACAGTTTGTTCTATTAGTATGCAAAAAATTTTTAAAATGACGACATCTCTACAAGCAACTCAGACCTCTACCGGCAGATCTACCAGAGTTAAACCCACTGTTTTTCGGACAATATTGTCAAACTTGCCTCGTAAGTCCAGTGTCATCGCACGTGTCTGTACAGGATTTTAACAATTATGTAAACTGGGCCTCTGATTCTCCCCAGCTTCATATGAGGCCTTGCACACTACAGGCTACAATAATATGGCCTTTCAATTGAGTCCACATATACTTTCCTGTTTTTCTTTCAAAGGCATCACAGAGAGAATGGCCATGGAACGAGGGGGCATTTCCACATTTACGGAGGAGGAGAGGTGGAAGAAGGAAGAAAACGATGTGTGTGTGTGTGTGTGTGTGTGTGTGTGTGTGTGTGTGTGTGTGTGTGTGTAGTGGGGGGTGTTCAGGAAAGCAAACTGTGCTCCGTGCCAGAGCTCCTGTATAGAGAGCATACTGTTGAGAGTAACCAGGCGATGCAGCTGGGCTGAGCAACTATGCAGCTCGTATGCAGGCTTTAAATCAAGATGCAAGCCAGGCCCTCCACTGCCCAACACAGACCACTGAATGGACCAACACAGACTGACTCTGTGCATGTGTGAATGAGAGAGATAGACAGAGAGACAAGGAGAGAAGAGAGGAACAGTATAGAAATAGAGTGAGTATAACAGATAGATAGATAGATAGATAGATAGATAGATAGATACTGTACATAGATAGATAGATAGACAGACAGACAGATGTACATAGATAGATAGATAGATAGATTGAAAGTTAAAGTTACTATTCATTATGCTGTATACTGTACACAGATGCCAAGAGAGGTGAGGAGAGACTGAGCCCAGCAGAGCTAAGTAAAGGAAGGAACTCCATTCCCTTAAGCATTATGTACAGGGGAGTGGAAACTGAACACCTTGTGTTAGAATTCCTCACCATGATCCTATCCCCTCCATATAGACAAAACCAATCAGAAATGCTGTGATGACAGACAGATACACACACACATCCACCATACACACAGAAGGAGAGAGAAAGAGACAGACAGACAGACACAAAGACAGACAGACAGAGAGAGAGAGAGAGAAGGAGGCTGTTTGAATCTTTAATGTAATGTTTTTACTGGCCCCTTGATTATGTAACAGCTGAGGTCGGCGAGCATTTTGAACTCCCAGTCCATCCTCGGAGAAGTGAAGGCTTGTCATTTTGGGACACTGTGTCTTCAACATGACTTCCCCCTTTTCTGAACCTGGTGATTTATGTTAAGGTCACAGCAGATGTAAGCTCCTTAAATACTTTTCTTGAGGACAAAAAATGCTTTTTAAGTCAGTGTTGACAAGCTATCACGTCAGATAGTGCATGTCAGACCAACCCCTTTGTAAATATTGTTAAAATTCACAGAAAATAATTATACAATTTCTGTTTCATTTTATATACCACACTCTTAAAACAAATGTCTTCAAAAACAACACAACTTACATTGTGTTGTTCTCTCTGTCCAGAGAGGGGAAACACAGTTTGCGTTGTTTCCAACGCATTACTTGCATTGAAAATAACATAACTAGCATTGAAAACAATCCAACTTGCGTTGTTTTAACGAAACTCTTCCAACACATTTGTTTTAAGAGTGCACATGAAACTCACACAAACAATAAAATATGTTATGTTTTGTCAATATGTCAAAAGTTTAGCCCTGACGATCAGTTTGGCTTTGGGTTTCTGAACGCAGTTTTGGTGACAGAGTGGATTTGCCCTTTAAAAAACAATGAATGAGGAACATTCCTTCAAAATGACTTTTCATTTTTTTTGTCAGATGTTTGACAAGCTTCAGAAAAATAAAAAAAAGAACCCAGCAAGTAAACCCACCCCCCTCCTCTCAAAACATTCCTTTCATATATTGGAGGGACTGGGGTGCTAGTGTGTGTGTGTGTGTGTGTGTGTGTGTGTGTGACTGGGTCTTTTTCTCCGTTTTTTTGTCTTTCCTTTTCATGTTCCTATTCTTTCCTTTCTTTTTTTCTCCTCTTTCTCCTCATAGTTCTTCCTCGTGTTACATTTCTCCTCATAGTTCTTCCTCGTGTTAAATTTTTCCACAACAGGAGAAACCGTGAGCTGTGTCTAGCAGCACCCACTCTTAAGCCGAACAAGGACACTTGGGATTCATGTACGATTTCCTATAATTCTTTACTACATAATACCCGACATTTCACTGCAGTGGGCTGTGCAGGCATATTATGTGCTGAGGTGCGGCTAACACTCCGGTGCGCAGTGCAGAGCGTGGTCATGTGGACGTGTTAGTGTCCACTTGAGAAATACAGAGGGACCTCTCAGAGAGGAGGCCCAGACCAAGAGGGAACGTGTTGGGCAGCATTCCTCCAGGAGAGACGGCCACTGAAGCGCCGGAGCGTTCAAAGCCCCAGCACCGGGCCCACTTCCTCAGCAGCTACACACACACACACAGAAAACACCCCACAAGCCCCTTATCCTCGACTCTTATCCACCCCAGTCACCCGGTGCTTATTTCTATTGAACATTTTTTTTATCTCCTTCTGCTCTGTATATGGATCAGAAGACTTGTACTTTGTTATTGTAAATCCTCCTCTTTTCTCATGTCATTTCTCCCCTTCACTACTCCTCTGCTTCTCTCGTTTCACCCCCTCACCTGCCATGTCTCTCTGGGGGTCTGCTGACGCTCACAGAGGTGGAAAACTGGCTGATGGTGACACAGTGCTTGCGCATGCGCGTAGGTGTGTACATGTACATTAAGGATGTGTGTGAGTCTGCATGGATGTGTGTGTCGAGTGTGTGAATCTGTATGTGAGGTAGGGGGATTATCTTGTTCGTCATGGCTATCGTCTCTCTCTCTCTGTGTGTTTGTGTTTGTTGTGTGTGTGTGTGTGTGGCATCAGTCCTTGTCTTTTCAACCAGCAGACCTCCAACTCTTCAGCAACCCGATGTACAATCCCCATGCTGTTTCAGCCGACAAGAAACACCCAACCCCCCAAAAAACACACTCTCCCACCCACCCCCTTGCTTTCAAAGCCCCTTCCTCCAGGAAAGAATTCCGACCCCTCCCCCATTCCCTCTTGCAATCTCGCTCTGTGAAATGTTGGGAATATTTTGCTGCCTCGTCTTGGAGTGCAAGTGATACGTCTCCTGGTGAGGGGGCGGTGGTGTGGAGCAAAGTAGAGGCGAGGGGGGGGGCGACACACACACACCATGTAGCTGGGCAGACATGTTCCGCGTACCTCAAACAAGCATGTGTCAATCGTGCAAACGCTCAGAGGCCAATGACTCGTAGATCATTGTTTTGTCCGAGCTACAGCACCCTGCAGCTAAATAGAAACAATCCATGGCAGAGGAAAAGGGAAACAGATTTAAATAACACGACATCTAACATGCAGGATAAATTAGATCAAGCATGCAGACTTTTTCCTATAACGCTTCACTTTGACGGAAAGCTAATTTGATTCCCATTTGATCCAATTAGTAATTATGATATTACGATTGTGTCAACTGTGTGGTGTTAATGCAAAAATCAACAGTTAACCCCGAACCAGACCTGGCCTGTATCTGGCTCACAACAGCCTCATCTCAGACACACAAAGGAACAATCTAGAAAATCCACTCCGAGCGCTGACTGCACAGCAGGCTCTCTCAAGCAAACATTTTGATGTCATTAGGTGTTTTTGAATAATTAATGCTGTGTAAGACAAACCTAATTAGTTGTCTGAAGGTTAATCATAACTCAAATATGCAAGGGGAACTCCTCATAGCAGAAATACAAAAAGAAGCATGGTTAAGGTATAACAGTCTCTTTTATTTTCTAAGCCAAGCCATCAAGTTAAAATTAACATTCCTCACTGCTTCTCTGTTATGGAAAGGTCAGAAAGGTCTTATCCTTTAATCTTGTTTTACATAGTTACGGAAAGGATATGTGAAAGTCAAAATTAGATTATATACTATTAAATGCTAATCCAATAAAACATTTTTTGTCTTAATATTCATCAGGCTCACACACAAAGACAAGACTACTCATTCCATTCATAGTTTCCTTTGTTATTGTATTTTGTTCTGTGGTCCAGTTTTTACCCCCTTTCACCTTCTCTCTTCTCAGCAGTTTTTCATCACTGAAATGGGTCTGGCATTGGTCTCTCCTGGGCCTGCTACTACAGGACCAGCAGCCCCTCGGCCCTCACAAGAGACACACTTGGACTCTTTGTGCCTTTCTCTCGCTCAATTGTGTCCTCACTCATTCACATCTCACTCACTTTTCTCTCTTCGTCATGCTCACCCTCACTCTCAGCTCTTGAGTGGTTGGATTTCTTCTTTTTTTTTTTTTTTTTTGGCTAACCAGAAATTCCTTTGCCTGAGTTACTGCAACACGTTCGCTTGAAGCTTTATCTTCAGAGGCGTGTGTTGCAAAAGGAGGTGTTTATTGATGTTCTTGTACTGTTTGTTGGTGTTTTTGTTTGTTTACATCGTTAAAACAGGATTCACAGTTGTTTTTTGTTATTATTTGCTTTTCTGTTGTTAAGTTAGTTTCTCAGATGATGTCGACCACCTGACTCACTGCAGCCTCGACGATGTCTGGGATCAGGGCGTCCACCTGGCTCAAGTCCTTTTTAAGTTCACAGTCACTGGGGGCCTCATGGGGGGCCTGCTCCTCCTCTGGCTGCACCACGCCATTCACACACTCCTCCGCCGGCTGCTGCTCGGCCAGCGCAGCGGGCTGCTCCGCTGATACGGGTTCAGGTGCGGCCTTCTCGCTCACGCCGTTGACCTCCGGTGCGGAAGCGGGCTCCTCCGGGGCGCTTTCACACTCGCCGTTATCCAGTGGCGCGTCCACAGCCGGCGCCTCTTCACTGGGTGACGACGGCGCCGCATCGGAGGCGGCGGCCTCCTCAGTGGAGAGTTCGTTGGTAGACGTGGACTCAGAGATGACGATCTCGGGGATGGCCTCGGCTGAATCCTCGACGGCTGGGGCGGCAGCAGCCTCAGCGCTTTCTGGCTCTGAGACGGCAGCAGCAGCAGCAGGCTCTGACTCCGACACGGGCTCTGGTTCTGAGACAGCAGCAGCGGCAGGCTCTGACTCCGACACGGGCTCTGGTTCTGACTCAGGGGCAGCAGCAGGCTCTGACACGGGCTCTGGCTCTGGCTCAGGGGCAGCGGCAGGCTCTGACACGGGCTCTGGTTCTGGCTCAGGGGCAGCGGCAGGCTCTGACTCCAACACGGGCTCTGGCTCGGCTTCCACAGGGGTGGCAGCAGCAGATGCCACCTCTGGCTCTGAGGGTGCTGTGGATGACTCCTCTGGCTCAGTGACAGTCTGTGGTTCTGGTTCGGCTTCAGGCTCCGGTTCTGGCTCTGGAGCAGCAGCAACTAAGGTGACTTGCGTGACCTCAATCACTTCTGTGACTTCCACATCGCCCACGACCTCTTGGACAATTTCTATCTCCTCCACTACTACCACCTCTTGTATAGGCTCTGGCTTTGGCGTCGTTTCTGGCTCTGGTGTTGGTTCTGCTGCAGGTTCCTCAGCTGCCGCTTCCTCTGGTGCTGCTGCAGGTTCCTCTGGAACGGGTGCTGGAGGTTCCTCTGAAACGGCTGCTGGAGGTTCCTCTGGAGCGGGTGCGGAAGGCTCCTCGGGTGCTGCTGCTGGAGGTTCCTCTGGAACGGCTGCTGGAGGTTCCTCTGGAGCGGGTGTGGAAGGCTCCTCGGGTGCTGCTGCTGGAGGTTCCTCTGGAACGGGTGCTGGAGGTTCCTCTGGTGCTGCTGCAGGTTCCTCAGGTGCGGCTGCTGCAGGTTCCTCTGGAGCGGGTGCTGGAGGTTCCGCAGGTGCGGCTGCTGCAGGTTCCTCAGGTGCTGCTGCGGGAGGTTCTTCGGGTGCTGCTGCTGGAGGTTCCTCAGGTGCTGCTGCGGGAGGTTCTTCGGGTGCTGCTGCTGGAGGTTCCTCAGGTGCTGCTGCTGGAGGTTCCTCAGGTGCTGCTGCGGGAGGTTCTTCGGGTGCTGCTGCTGGAGGTTCCTCAGGTGCGGCTGCAGTCTGTTCCTCAGGTGCTGCGGCTGGTTCAGCAGCAGGCTCTACCGGTGCAGCGGCTGCAGGTTCCTCCTTTGCCTCGGCTACCTGTTCCTCTGCCGCAGGAGCTGCAGCTTCAGTAGTGGGGGCTGCCTCAGCCTGTTCGGGTGCAGCCTCCGCCGCCTCCACCTTCTGTTCTACCTGGGCCACAGCTGCCGCCTCCTCCTTCTTCTCCTTCGGGTCACTGACATCATACCCCTTCTTCTTCTTGCTTAGCTTGGCTCCCATGGTGAGTTCTGTGAGTAGCAGGAGCATAGCAGGAGAGTCTGTTAGCGTCAGTACTAATACTTGTGTTTACACTTTTAACTGAACCACACCCACCCCACTCCATATTAAAAATGGAATAATCAACTCAGACACCAAACACGAGTTCCATACTCAACTTGTCCACTCATTGGACTGAATAGAAGAAAGTGAGAGAGAGTTGTATAGGCGCATGCAAGAGTGCGAGAGAGAGATAGATCATTTGGTCTTTCCTTCTTAAAGCACACTAACCCTTTCTCCTCTTAAGAAGGACACTAACTCATTTCGACCGGGAGCCATGGACACAGACTGCGAGTGGTGCCAAAACACGTCTATGGAGGACATCTAAAAGACAAACTGCCACAGGACAGGAGCTTTGGCCAGTCCTTTACATTCCTTACCACACACTCATGTGAACTCAAAGGGCAATGTATCCACGAATCTCAGGAAGGCAACGGTGCCAAATGAGCGCCTACAGTTCATCTACCCCTTTAATAGACGGCTTGGTCCACACTGGCATCCTTTCAGAACAGCCTTCTGGGTCAATCACATGAGGTATAGTAGGATACATCCGAGGACTAAATTCAGCTCTTTGTAAAAAAAATTGGCTTTCCTACCTGGGAAATTATATTGCTACTCCCTAGCCTGCAAAGCATGAAGACTGAATGCAAAACCACAGAGCTGGAACAATTGCCTGGTCCAATGGCTTGTTTAATCAAGATTTTCAGGCTATCAAACAAGAAAGTGTACTGCAAATAGGTACTTTGAAACAAGGAGCCAGGTCTGTGTCGACATGTGATCATTTTCTTCCCTCAGCAAATGCTTGGAGGCATTGTACTTTCAGTGGACTGAAGGTGAGATGAGCTAGAAAACTTCAAAAGTAGTCCCTCCACCTAACTTCCTGCTGCTGCTAGTTAATTAGAAGTGAATCAACAAAGAACATGTGAGGGTGAACAAGTGGTCTTGCCTTGTCACATAGGAATGGTGTTACATTGGCTTTACTTCTAGCTGCATGAACAATGACAAGGGAGGATTTCAACAGCATGCAACTTCCTTATTCCTGTATAGAGAAGTAAGTGAAAACAACTAAAAGCACCCATGACTGCTGCCATCACTTACACTGGATGCAGGCCAGATCTCTCCCATGACATTGAAAGGTTTTTTAGAGAAGCAGTTAGATTAATCTAATAAACCCTTACAGGAGAAGAAACTGCCAGCCAGTTTCACTCTAATTGCAGTGGGGGTGGGAAACAACCTCTGCCATAACGGTAGGAATTCCACGAGCCCCGCAGCAATCATTAGTGCCTCTGATGATTGGCCATTAATAATTTAAAGCAAATTTCATGGATTAGTGAGGTGGGGGTAGGAAGAGGTTCTACTAGCCAAAGACTGGACCTTGCTGTAAAATGTCGGCTGCCATCAATTATCAATCAATTGGACACCTTTGCCCGACGTCACACGTGTGATCGTGCAACTATTGTTATAATTATCTGAGGTGCAGCACACGCCTCTGCTTAATAGAAACTGTCCGTTGTGCTGCATTGGAGCAATCAGGAATGGTTGCACCAGTCATCCACAAATCAATTCACATGCTGAAGCCCGCGGTCAGTCTCCCGCACCAGTTCCGGCTGCAGCTACCAGCCTCGATGCACACACGTTCCTCCTCAACCGAGTCAACTCAGCCGCTTTCTTCCCACACAATATGCTCGCCGTGTGCCAATTAAGGTAATTGCCCGGATTATTGCGGAGGATTTGACTCAATTTATTCTTTCTTCTTAATCGGAATCAGGCGAATTTTACACCCATATAAGTAGCGGCAAAATTGTACTGGGAGGCGAAGTCTATATTGCACATGCAAATAAGATCCTACAAGGAATCAGAAATGCGCTACCCATCGCTGACAGGAAGCAGCAAGGAAATATAGCTCACTCTTGAGAACACAACGATCCGGCTAACATTGCCATGACTAAAATGAGAGAGATTACACATTTTAGGTCAATGATATCGCAAGTCAAGATCAATGTAAACACCAAAACCACACACTAATATTTAATCTCAGGGCACACTCAGGTGGTTATAAAAAACGTGGCATGTTTCAGTAAGCCCTGCCTCTCAATAAAAGATTTGCCCAACGCGCAGCGCAGATGAAATTCCTACAGGAGTAACAAGCCAAAGCCAGTGGCTGCGAGTGTTGTTGGCAAAGTAAAGTTAACATTCAAATCTGGCTGCAAGTGAGTAGCGTAGCCGCCACCCAAAACAATAGGACCGACATAAATCACTGATTGCAGAGAACCATCATCTCTACAAACGCAGTGATTCTGCGCCCAACCCCGATCCCCCCGCCTCTCCCCTCTCCCCTTTTTGTTCATGATCACGTAGGCTATCCACTAAAAGAGTTAGCCTACACTGGCGTAACACTCCCTGACGGTGTGAATTAAAAAACAGACACCCCAACAGGCCCTTATAAAGTAAACTGCTGTCGAAAGTAGGATGATTTTGATGGGCTATTTGTACAGCATGACCACACATATATGGCAATTAACACATTGTTTTAGTATTTGTAGGTTACAACATGGGGTTTGGAAAAAAATATATTCCAACCTCTAGAAAATCTGGAATTAATTACCTTAAGAGTAACCACACCTTCACAAAATTGCGCTGTGCCAGTGGGCCGACAACTCTGAGCACCAAACCAGGGGGTATTCTCTTGTAACAAATCACATAGGCTATTGTTTCGCAAGACCAAGGCAAATCTTACCCCCTTCAAGAAAGACACACGCTTCAGATTATCCCGCAAAATGTAAGCCTGTAGGCTAGATGTTCGATGAACAACGCATGTAGAACGAGCACAGCTGAACACGATGCAAAAATACCAAATAGCACTAACAGAGAACAATGGATATATGAATCAACCTCTCGACGGCGAGTCCAGTAACCATCCCCAGCTCTCTCCAGATTTCCAGCAGGGGAGTTTCAGAATTAAGGCTACTACAATCCAGAAAGTCTAAGTATATATAGTCTTTTGATCCCGTGAGGAAAATTTGGTCGCTGCATTTATCCCAATCCGTGAATTAGTGAAACACACTCCGCACAGTGAGGTGAAGCACACACTAATCCCGGCGCAGTGAGCTGCCTGCAACAGCAGCGGCAGTGAGGGGTTAGGTGCCTTGCTCAAGGGCATTTCAGCCGTGCCTACTGATCGGGGTTCGAACCGGCAACCCTCCGGTTACAAGTCCGAAGCGCTAACCAGTAGGCCACGGCTGCCCCAAGAGAGAGCGGGTGGGTGCCCGTGGCAACTATCCGGACCAAAAAGTTTACCGACCTGGTTTGCTGCTAAGATGATCCCTTGAAAGCGGTGTGGTGGGAAGAGTCGGATAGTTGTTCTTCCCCCTCTGCAAGAATAGCTTTGAATTGAGGAGGCAAGCTCGCGACTGACAGCTGCGCCCGTTCCTGCTCGCTCCCCGTGGTCCAATATGAGACCGTGTGTTTCTGCTCTGCGCGCACCCCTCCTGCTTCCCTCACAGTCAGCGAGACATCTGTCGCTATCACAACCTACCCTACCCTGCCCACTACCCTCATGAATACCCGCCTTCTCCCTCCTCCCCTGCCGTACCCCCTCCTTGTATGCATATTTCTGTAGATTAGATGGGCTTTATTTGTTTTGGGGGAAAATAATGGCCCTTTCTTGCTTGACTTTGTTGACTCATTGAGTGGTTGTTATGGTGATCAACTTTACTTGTGTCTGAAAGTTATGTGTCTTTTTTGCGTGTTTGTGATATTTTTTTTTCTAGAGAGATGTTTTGGTGGAGCTTAACCATCGCCTTTCTGCTGAGCAGTTTCTCTCTATATCTAGGTTTTCACACTCTTGATTGAAAACTCTTGATTGTGAAGATTTCACAGCATTATGACACTCCCATCCCCATTCTGGTCGAACTTTTGGTTGCAATTAGTAATGGTGAATATGCAAGCAACAAAAAAAAAAGTTTTTATATACATCTATGTCATTGACAAAGAGTGGTGTGGTCACATGATTGCGTAACGTGGCACCTTTACACAGCGGCTGCGGTTAAGTCAACACAACTGTGTACCATTAACCTTCAAGAACACAATGTTTAGGCCTACTCCATGCTCAGACACACAAACACACACACACATAACCCCAGTAGTCACCATTCTCAATATCACTTGCCCACCTTTAAGTGTCCTGACATGTCACACCGAGGCGTAACCTGCCTGGAAGGTGTTAATGGGATAATGTACATGGCAGGGTCGCGCAGAAATTCTGCATCTTGTTCCAACTCGGCACATTCTCTTCTGTGGTGTGCCAAATGCAGAATACACTCATTGATTTCGATACACTTGATTTCATCGATACACTTGATTTCATCGATACACTTATGATTGTGTCACGGCCTGTCTCCTTGGTCAACCGGTTAACTTGCCCACAGAGTCTCAACAAAAGGCTTTAAGTACACTGATCACCCTGCAGTGCAGTCAGTTACATAAATGCATTCGGAAGGCCTTGTCCCGCACACATCATTGATCCTTTTTAAAATGAGCGAGTGTGCTTGGTTTCATTGTCAAAGCAACTTTGTCCACCTATCCAATGAAAATAGTCCATTTCCACTTATATCCTGGTTAGAAAATGAGGGATTTATTGGCTTGCATGCCTAGATACCTTCCCCTTGATCACTAAATACAAAGCTTTTGTTTCCCCCTCCCATTCATGTCCTGTCTCCAATCTTAATTTGGTCTTCTCTACTCACTCTTCCAGTGACTCAATCAACCCTGTGCCCAACAGTAGCAGCACTTCAGATTAGATACATTGTCATTTGGAATGTGATCATACATTGTCATTTGGAATGTGATCATACATGGTCATTTGGAATGTGATCATACATGGTCATTTGGAATGTGATCATACATGGTCATTTGGAATGTGATCATACATGGTCATTTGGAATGTGATCATTTGGAATGTGGTCATTTGGAATGTGGTCATTTGGAATGTGATCATACATGGTCATACAAACTAGTTTCTTGTCTTTTTGTTGTACTCTCTCTCTCCAGGCTAGAACTCTTGCCGCATTCCTGTATGACAAAAGAGAAGTTCCACTAAATTCAAGTACTTGAAGGCATTGGCTAAAAGACAGAACATGATATTGTGCTGTTTATTTGAATGCAGTGTCCAGTTTCTTGCTCCTTCCTTAAGTCTGGAGTAGACTGTTGGTTTTTCAGTTGGGTTCCTAATTTGTTGAGACAGGTCCTTCTCTATTAATGGGTAGTGGGCAAGGTTATGGAATTCCCAGACCCTAAATTGCTGACAGTGTTATTTATGGCCTGTGGGCTTTGTGTCCTCTGCTGAGACTTACAAACAAAATGTAAATAAACCATAAAATGAGTGTCAAAGTAAATTTATGAGAATAGCACTTCATAAGGTTAGCTGTGAAGCCAGTGCCCCCTAGTGTTTCAATTATAGCAGTGCAATGCATTAAATAAAGTGAGTTACAAAAGTAGATGTTATACACAGGGGTGAAAGTAGTTTTTATTTCTTGGTGGTACTATGATATAGAGTTATATAATGGCCCACCAGAGCCAAATAAAATTTCACTTAGCCTAATTATTTATTATTTATTTATTTGCTTATTTACTGTATTAGTCTACTTATCAAGCATTCACTAGGACTTCTTATCACTCTAGTATCACTCTTTATCCCACCTGCATCTGTTTTTGATTATGAATAAATGGCAAACACTTAATTTCAACATTTATTTATTTATTTAACCTAGTTACTCTGCTCGCTCCCCACTTCCAATCAATTTTTTTTTATATATAGGCTACCGTATATCATGAAACACGTTTCTTTGAGTCATGCCTTTTATTTGGGAGACTGCAACATACTTCTGTCCGCTAAAACACTTTCATTATTGCTGCGCAAGATCTGGTTAAGCCATTACACGCACTGTCTGTCTCCTGTCTCTCCAGCGAAACACTGCACACATAAAACCAGAATAGGCTATTGAAACATCAACATATTTTTCTTTAGCCTGTATGTTTTTTTTTATTTGGGAGACTTTCCAAGAAACGTCCGTCTGCTAAAACACTTTGGATACCAGTGCACGTTGGCGCAATTACTGTAGGCTACTGTACGCGCGCTATAGCTTGCTCGTTGTCTGTCCAGCTGCACGGGAGGTTTAGACACAATTCAGATACAGTTCAGAACGATGTATATGACATATATTTTGGGGGAAACGTGTTGCTTCTGGTAATTTGACGTTAGCAGTTGTGTTGTCATGCTGAAAGTGCTATATTTTTCAGAGACAGTATAGTTTTCTTTCCGGTACGGCGTACCCTCTCCAAATATTTTAGTGGTACTCCGTACCGGCCAGTACCGGCTTACTTTCACCCCTGGTTATACAGTAAATATATGTAGACATCTAAGATATTGGTGTACACTCTTCTATGTTGTGTATTCATGTACTGTGTTGAATACGGGTGGAGGGTTTCACTTTATCTTGAGTTGTTGCCAGGAGAATGGCAATGATAAGAGTTTGCCGGTTCATTCTCAACTGAAACACTGTACCCAGCAGACCCAAGATTAAGATATGACGTTGTGTGGATAGAGTTGGTGTCCTTTCAAAAACACCTGGTAGTTTGAGTGCATTAGCTCAGAGGCACAGCCACTGCCACCTGAAACAGAGGAACACTGAAGACTTGTATTGTGTGTCCCTTCTGGCACAACACCTGAGAGAGAGAGAGAGAGAGAGAGAGAGAGAGAGAGAGAGTGAGTTAGGGGGAGTGAGACAAAGAATGCAGGAGACAGAGGAAGAGAGAGAGGGAGAGGACTGCATGTTTTTGTTTTTGCTGCCAGCGGGACCTCACTGCTAGAGCATGGGAGTGGGCGGGTCAGGTTACTTGTGAAGTGGTGTGAGTCAGAGGCCTGGCATGCTATACCGCTCTCCAGTGACCGCCACCACCTCCCCACACTCACAACACCTTTCCCTCGCCTGTCCACTCTGCACCCCATACTCCCATCTATGCGATCCTGAATGTAGGCCTATTTCATGCACAGGCTACTTCTCACTATGTTCATAAACTAAAGCTAGCTCTGCTTTAAAGGTATGGCAGTGACCTCTAGTAATAATAGTACTAGAGTGAAAGTAATGGGGGCAGGAAACACACTGTGTGTGAGCATTGCATCATTGTTCATGTAGTTTGTGCATAATCAAGGCTTAAGGCATAATCAGCGGTTGTGTGCGATTTCAAGCCCATCACATTTAAAGGCGTTATCAGTGGTTGTGTGCGATTTCAAGCCCATTACATTTAAAGGTGTAATCAGCGGTTGTGTGCGATTTCAAGCCCATCACATTTTACGGTGTAATCAGCGGTCGTGTGCGATTTCAAGCCCATCACATTTTACGGTGTAATCAGCGGTCGTGTGCGATTTCAAGCCCATCACATTTAAAGGCGTAATCAGCGTTGTTGTCACATTTAAAGGTGTAATCAGCGGTTGTGTGCGATTTCAAGCCCATCACATTTAAAGGTGTAATCAGCGGTTGTGTGCGATTTCAAGCCCATCACATTTTACGGTGTAATCAGCGGTCGTGTGCGATTTCAAGCCCATCACATTTAAAGGCGTAATCAGCGGTCGTGTGCGATTTCAAGCCCATCACATTTAAAGGCGTAATCAGCGATCGTGTGCGATTTCAAGCCCATCACATTTTACGGTGTAATCAGCGGTCGTGTGCGATTTCAAGCCCATCACATTTAAAGGCGTAATCAGCGGTTGTGTGCGATTTCAAGCCCATCACATTTAAAGGCGTAATCAGCGATCGTGTGTGATTTCAAGCCCATCACATTTTACAGTGTAATAAGCGGTTGTGTGCGATTTCAAGCCCATCACCACATTTAAAGGCATAATTAGCGGTCGTGTGCGATTTCAAGCTCATCACATTTTACGGTGTAATTAGCGATCGTGTGCGATTTCAAGCCCATCACATTGTAAGGTGTAATCAGCGGTTGTGTGCGATTTCAAGCCCATCACATTTTACGGTGTAATTAGCGATCGTGTGCGATTTCAAGCCCATCACATTTAAAGGCTTAATTAGCGATTGTGTGCGATTTCAAGCCCATCGCATTTTAAAGGAGAATTCCGGTGTGATATTGACCTAAAGTGTGTTGAAACGTGATACCGAGTGTGAACGTATGTCTCATCTCGGCTTGTCCCCTGCACTCAGAAATCTGGCGCTAGTTAGCCGATGCTACAAACAGTTTTTCGATGGGGGTGCCTCGGGCATCGGCCTAGCCATCCAAATAAATCACTGTTTTACACCATTTACGAGGCTCAAAGTAGCTCCATGCTTAATTGGTAGACTTCCGAGGGCCTTGACATTTAAAACGAGACATTGAGAACTTTGAAAAAGCACTAGTAGTTTACTTACAAGACGATTTATACAGACAGTATCTTCACGGAGTTTAGCGTTTGCAGCCATCTTGAATTTAGTCACAATAAGTCGAGCGACGAGTATGAATGTACAGGTATGATAAGGGATCAGATTCCAAAAATAATTCCGTGGAAATGCATGGATTCCAGTTGCTGCTACTGGAAGAAACTTATTTTTGAAATCTGAAAAATGCAAAACCTGCTATTTTTTTTAACAGCTTTACATACCCTTTTCTTCACTTTCTGTAAAGGTATAACAGAAACTTGATCAATTTTGGTCATGCTTTGATTTGAAATTGAATGTGCAGTGTTCCCAATGCATTGATATTATGGAATTAACAGCTATTCTAAGGATTTTGAGCTTTATTAAAGGACAATTCCCGTGTTCCAGTTTAGATGGTGATATTTGCATAAAATCAGTGAATATTCAACAAGACCCTGCCTACTTCTTCAGAGTGTTCTGTTCTGCCTCCACCTAGTGCAGGTTCACATTTTCACAAAGTGTTTGCAAGTGAGACAATATAACGGATATCGCTGAAAAGATCACCAGTGTACGTCTAATACATGTCTGTTTAAGCATTATCCACACAAATATGACACATACTGAATGAATAGAAAAAAATAAAACTAGCGATCTAGCTGGGATTCGAACCATGCATGGACAAGAAGGTTGATCCGATAAGTTTCTACATCGTCTATACCAGGGGTTCCCAAACTTTTCCACGACAAGGCCCTCCAAATACCACTAGGTTCTGGCCAAGGACCCCCTTGATGTGACTCCCCCTATTAAACCCATCGACAATACTACGGCAAATGTAAAAATACATTAAGCTAATCCCAATAATTATTTTAGCCACAAGCACTTTGCGATGGAGCATACAGTGTGTAAAAATTGTAGCTTTCTTTTGGGGCTTTCTGCTATATGAGAGCTATCACTCTACTATTATTCCCAGTCATTATCATGGGAAATATAATGTTCAGATATGCCTCACATTATTATAATGGCATTGTATAACAACCCTCATAGTAATAGGTATATTTTAAATTTTCCAAATGTATTTATTTTTTGCTTTTATTTTTCCTTCCAACTTGCTGAGGCCCCGCTGGCACCCCCTCGCGGTCCCCACTTTGAAAACCAATGGTCTATACCACAACACTACGAGCCGCTGAAATCGAAGCCAGATACGCCCATGTTAACTGGTGCTATCATAATTTAACATGGGCATATGCAAGCCTCAAAACAAAGTGGTCCATCTTCGCCTCACATACCAAAACCTAACAGATGTAGGTTAGAACAAACTGCCATGTCCCCACTAACACTTTATTCCGTTTTGGGGGTTAATAATATGAAACATGTCAGTCATGTGCAACAATTATCATAACTTAGTGTTATCTTAGTCTCGGTGAAGTTATGCAGTGAGCTGTCTAGTGATTTGAAGTGAACATATGAAACTTATTTTCTCCGAGTTAGATTTATAATTTGTTGGTCCTAATTTGACGACACAAAATGGTTATCATGGTAGCATATTTATGGATTAGACAACTTCGATGTAGCTAGAGAGTTTGATGACAGATGTTGCTGTTTCAGATTCCCACGTAGCCTAAATTAGTAAATATTTTAGCATTACTGCAGCCTATTACTGCTTAGCAGCCTGTTGCAAAACATTCACATAGCCTAGATGTTTGCTATAATGAATATCTTGATCGATTGACAAATAAGCTGTCACAAGACAACATAGGCCTACACATTAATTTAATTGGAACACCATGCTATTGTAGCTAGAGATACAAAATGACCAGTGGTGCAATTGGTGCAACAGGGTGGCCTATTACTGCTAGCTTGCTATTTTAGTGAGCAGTTCGAGGCCCACAAGTGATCTTCATAATTTTTGCGCACGATGTGTGTTTCTGCACAAAAAACAAACAACGTCTGATGGGGTCATGCCAGTTTGTTACTGTTTGTGATGCAAAATTCATCTGCATTATTCAAGGTGTTTCTTTTTAATAAACTGCCTGTACACTTACAAAGTTCTCAATACTTCGGTTTACATGTAGAGACCCTCATTATGCTACTGTGTAAGTGTGGTGCTATTTTGAGCCTTGTTAGTGGTATAGAAATAGCGATTTCTTTCTACTGTACGTGTGCCCCACGGTTTGCAATAAAACTGGTCACATTCGACTAGCATGAAAACAAATCCCAGCAAACGGTCGAACTCGGTACACATGTGTTATTAACCCCTAGGTCAGGGGTATTCAAATAGAAATGATGAGGGGCCACAATTTTTTTTTCAGTGACTCAAGGGGCCATTTATTGGGACCGTATACGATAACGTATCATAACAATATAACTTATTTATAACATTTATAACATATTTTATAACATAACATTTCCTTTTTATTAAAAACAAAAATATTACCTAAAATAAAAATATAATTTTAATTTGGGCATATATTAAAGACATTGGGATTTGTTGAATTTTGGCTTTCATTGAAGTGAAGTACAAGTGGATCTGTACCGTAACGGCAACGACAAAATGAAGTGTCGTGCAAGTGGATCGGTACCGTTAATGTCTAAACGGGCTCTGGCATTGAGAAAGAGCCACTGTCTCGAGTTTGGGAGGGCTGGACTGGAGTGCTATCTGTTTATCGTTGCCATGGAGGCAACCCCCAGCCTTGTATTGAGATCGCGGCGCGTGGTTTCAAAATAAGAGCGGGCAGCGAGATTGAATTTTTTTTTTTTTTTTTAAATAATTCAAAAAAACTTTTCAAAACAGCTCGAGGGCCATTAATAGATACCCCAAGGGCCACAAAAGTGTATGCCGCTATTTGAGTATGGGGGCCCTAGGTTCATTTTGCGCCGGAATTGTCCTTTACATTTTTAAAATTATAACTGTATATCTGGACGTTTGTTTTGGATAATTGACCTGATGAATGATCCAATCATGACCAACTTTTACTTTTGGCAGAGATTGACCGATTTCCTTTGAAAATGTTTGGTGTTCATGATGCATGCACCTCTAGGCCTTTGGGAATAAAAACAGCCCCACAATAGTACACCCCCTCCACCATAATTCTCATTAGGCATGGGGTTCTTTTCAGTAGCCAATTCTTCTATGTATGACAAACACACCTAAAGTGTTTCTATCCAAATTTTCATTTCATCTGACAATAGACCACACTTCCAGACAAAGTCACTGTACCATTCAGTAACTCCTGGCGTTTAAATGACTGGGCAGGCTTTTACCTGGCATGCCCTCTAAATAATCTATTGTGGTCACTTGAAGATTTCTTTGGAGGGACTTGGTGACCCCAAGATACCTTTGTCTGTAACTCTCCAACATACTGGGGGCAAGATACATGGGTCTTTGTCCAAAGCATGTTTGTCACAATTCCAAATGATTAGAACCTTTTAACCATTGTTTTAACTGTAAATATAGGCATTTTCAACAAAGTAGGCTACCTAGTTTTCATAAACTCTGACTTACAAATGTCAACACACTTTCTTTTCATTTAAATTTAGTGTATTCTCTTGTCTTTCCGATGTTGAAAAATTACTAGAAGATTTATCCTCTGTGTGACTTTATTTTCATACCATAGTGAAAAAGAAAGTCATGAACTATTTCTGAAAGTTTAGACACTCTGATTAACTTAAATAAATTAAAGATAGATATACAAGGATACAAGGAAGTTTATTGTCACATATAGTTACTGGATGTAAGAAATGCAGTGAAATTATGTCTGGTGTCAGCCTATTTGTGGGGGTAAAAAGTGCAGTAGAAGAGGGGTTTAGTTTAACTCCCTTACCAAGGAAGAAACCTTGGGCAGATCCACGGCTCAAGGGGCTAACCCAACTGCCAGGGGTCTTGGTGTGTGTGTGTGGGGGTGACAAGGGAGATGGTAGTGTGTTGTGTGTATGTGGGGAGAGGGCAGTGTGCAATATGTATGTTGGAGAAGCTTCCTCATGAGACAATGTGCTGTGTATTGGCGGTGGGCAGTGTGCTGTAAGTATGTTGGGGATGTGTGTTGGAGAAGCTTCCTGATGAAATAATGTGAATATATGAATGTAGATATGAAAATGCTTCTGTTTTGTATATAAGATTTTTCAGGGGTGCCAATAATTGTGAGCAATGTGTTTTCATTAAAAATATTTTTTTCTTTATGAGATTTTCCTTTTTCACAAAATAAAAATGCATCCCTTCAAGGTTGGATTTTTCCAATTTTTTTCATTGTGAGATTACAATAAATCACCAACAGATTATTTTTTATACTGGTTTTTAGTCATCTTTAGCAGCCGTGGCCTACTGGTTCCTATGCAGTATGGAAAACCTGGAAAAGTGTGGAATTTGATTTGAGTAATTTCCAGGTCTGGATAAGTATGGAAAAAAGAAAGAAGGGTATGGATAAATATGTGTGTTTCCAGACTATTGCATCTGCAGTGCTAATCACTTCACTCAGGTCATACTGAACCATTCCTACTGTTGTGTAGCTTAACTGCCAGTCCACATCATCAAGATACAATTGAATGGGGGTCCTCAGAAAAAAAATTCTCCCACAAGGGGACCCTGGTACCAAAACCAAATTGAGAACCCCTGTTCTACTGTATGCAAGTGCCCTACACCATTGTGCACTGGTATGTTTGCGTAGCTCTGCTATTTTTGGCTAAAACACTGGTAGAGGTTTTTGATTTTGTAAAAGATACCAAGACATGGATACTGCATTATCTGATAAACTGTTATTGCAAACAAATAATATTGTTTATGGTGATTTCTGAGGCCTCTGCCAGCAGTGCACTAGTCTCCAACATATGTAGGCTATGCTGTATCTACAGAGAACTAAAAATGTGGGTGCACCTTCCAACACAGCACTTCCCCCAACGAAAAGTATCCAAGGGCTACCAAGTTAATAATAAACATTATTATACAGCTCTTCACAATGCTAGTAGAACAGTCCATTGACAATGTCTAGAATATGGTCAGAAATATGTACCATGGCCCCAGCCGTGGTGTAACTGGCTGGGGCACCTGCACCGTACGCTGGCGACCCGGGTTAGACTCCCGCCCCGTGGTCCTTTCCACGGATCCCACCCCGACTCTCTCTCCCACTTACTTCCTGTCACTCTCCACTATCCTATCGCATTAAAGGCATAAAAGCCCAAAAAATATATACTTAAAAAAAAATGTACCGAGAAGTTTGAAAATTTGAGTATGGAAAAAGTATGGAATTTTGAAATGGAAAATGTGTAGGAACCCTGTGGTTAGCACTTCGGACATGTAACCGGAGGGTTGCCGGTTCGAACCCGGACCAGTAGGCACAGCTGAAGTGCCCTTGAGCAAGGCACCTAACCCCTCACTGCTCTCCGAGCGCCGTTGTTGATGCAGGCAGCTCACTGCGCTGGATTAGTGTGTGCTTCACCTCAATGTGTACACTGTGTGCTGTGTGTGTTTCACTAATTCACGGATTGGGATAAATGCAGAGACCAAATTTCCCTCAAAAGAGTATATATTTCCCTCAGAGTATATATACTTATACTTAATTCTGAAGGGTACTGTAAATGTTACATTCTTATCAAACTTTTATCAACTGTTATTTTCAGATTTAAATATACTTCCTGATGACATTAGACATATTTATTCAAAATTAAATCATGTTTTTTGGTAAATTATTTTCTTGCGTCCCCTTGTTTGATTACCCCGTCACATTAACTTGATTTGTCTGTAAATAGCATACTGTTTGAAATGAAATCACAAATACAATGTTTAAATATAACCGCAAGCGGTGATTTAACAGGGTCCGAGCAAAATGAACATGAGGTAGCATAGCTTTTTAGTTTACATATGCTTTGATTGTTTGGGCCCAATTGTTCAAAAAAACGTGATTGGATTTCGGTTATCGGATTTCAGTTACCGGATTTCGGCTATCGGATTTCAAATCTTGAAAATGGGTTGTTCAAAGGGAAACAAGGATCCTGAAATTGGATTAGATCACATAATCTAATCTTGGTTTTGATCTGGATAAAACCTTTGTGTTGTTCAAAACTTTTGAATTGGATTGGAATAAATTTGATCCATAAAATTAGGATTACCCTGTGCTGTAACGTTATAGTGTGCTAACCCAACCCTCCACAACCCAACAGTATTCTAACAGTACTCTATTCTAGTGTGCTAATCTCCACAACCCAATAGTTTTCTAACAATACTCTATTCTAGTGTGCTTACCTCCACAACCCAACAGTATTCTAACAGTACTCTATTCTAGTGTGCTAATCTCCACAACCCGATAGTATTCTAACAATACTCTATTCTACAGGACTATGCATTTGTCGTGGATAAGATGAAGGGTCTGATAATGGAAGGCAGTGTTTCCCACTGAATTGAATTGTATTTGTGGTGGTAGGTGAAGGGGGGTGGGGGTGGGTTCTGTGTTGGAGTCAATAAGATGAACAGCCTATAATTATACAGTTATACTTGCCTTGCAAGACAAGTCCTGACTAATAGCTGTAACGTTATAGTGTGCTAACCTCCACAACCCAACAGTATTCTATTCTAGTATGCTAACCTAGAAGGAACTGTAGGGGGTGATGTGGGTTGAGGTAGAGTGAGTGTGTGGCGAGCAGGCAGAGTCTCGGTCAGAAGGCTCAATGGTATGGAGTGATGACACGGAGATGGCAGGTTTCGGTGCAACACAAGTGAACTTTATTTGAGTTTCAATTCATCTGTTCTTTTGTTCTTTACTTGTATGTGTGCTGCATCAAAGAGGAAACAAACCGAAAATGGAGGAATCAGTGAAATGGGGTAAATCAGTACAGGTCCCAACTCACAACAATAAACTGAAATCATATGGCTATATAAGGTACAACTAAACAATACTTGACATCCCAAGTCAACCAACATCATCTAATCATCTCTCACATGGGACTCCAACACACCAAACCAACAAAGACCTTAACTTTACACATGATGGCAGAGCTACTCTACAAACTGATAAACATCACAAAAGTCATAGTGAGGGTCATTAAAGTGATGACTTACGTTAACTCAAAGACGCACACAGGACACACTGGAGTGCTGGGTTGAGATAAACAAAAGAGTGAACTGAGGGCGAGCAAACAATTTATCCTGGTCTGAGCCCCTGCTCCGGAGCTACAGGGTTTTCCAGCAGGTACACTGGGCATGGTTAGGTGGCAGAGCCAAACAATCCTGCAATTTCTCCACAGCACTTTCACCTCAAGGACTTTGTGCAGATTTAAGTGTACATTCGAAAATGAGAAACCATATAATAATAATAATATATATAAACTTAGGGAGTCTTTTCACCAACAGTATTCTAACAATACTACTATTACTACTATACTACTATTGAGAATTTAATTGTATTTGTGGTGGTAGGTTCTGTGTTGGAGTCAATAAGATAAACAGCCTATAATTATACAGTTATACTTGCCTTGCACTACAAGTCCACGTTGACAAGTAGCTGTAATGTTATGGTGGGTTAACCTCCACAACCCAACAGCATTCTATTCTAGTATGCTAACCTCCACAACCCAACAGTATTCAAACACTAATGCTTCAAGTGAGATTTGAATCACCAGTACAAGGCATTATCCCACTGAGCCACTGTCAATCCTACATATTGGCCAGTCACATTCACATGGTGAAAATGTGTATTGGTAAACACACAACAAGAAAAAATCCAAGCATACATTTGACAATAAAATGAAGAGCTTTCCTGAAAGAGTACACCTGAAATATTTTTGAAATTCTGGGGCAATTAGACATTTGTAGAGAAGAACACTAATGGATGAAATATAAATATGATAGACTTAATGATGAAGGAAAAATAGTAAACAAAGAAGTTCCCCTAAATGTCATAGAGTGTCTCCGCATTCTGATTCATGGCAACTGATGAGTGTGAATGTTGATTGCCTGATGTCATTCAGGTGCTGTTCAATGGTGTGAATCTTCAATAACCAATAGCATGTGCATCTTGAGCCTAAAGCTCTAGCAGGATTTGAACTCTCAACCTAACAAACACCAGTACAAGGCATTATCCCACTGAGCCACTGACAGTCCTATATCTTCAGCAGTCACATTCACATGGTGAAAATGTGTGTTGGCAAAACACAACATCAAGAAAATTCCTAGCATACATTTGACAATAGAATTAAGGGCTTTATAAAAAAGAGTACAGATCTGAAAATTTGCACTGTTAATGGTATCCACCTAATGATGGTTGTATGGTTGTTATCCAAGAAAAAAAAATATAGAAAGGAATATATAGGAGAAATGGACTGAGTGGTCGATCACATTGGCCTATATCTGTGAAATGGAACAACATATCCAAATTCTTTTGATAGCTTTTGTGAGGCTTGGTCTAAACATTGTCTGTGAGAATTTTGGTGAAGATGTGATAAAAAATTTTTAGAGCATAAGACCAGGGTGAAAAAGATGCATCTGAAAGTAGAGATTAATATGATGAAAGAATTTTGAGTCTAGGTCAATCTGGTAAGGAGAAATAAGTGTTTTTGACAAACGCGCCACCTTTGGGTGCAGTACCCCAAATGTTGGGTTATGGGTAGTGGGGGGTACTGGTAACAATACTTGAAAATGTCAAGTTTCTAGGACTTACGGTTTATAGAAATATAGGTGATGTAGGAAAAAAGACCTAAGTGGTTTAAATTTATTGGCCTATATCTCTGAAATGGAACAAAATAGCAAAATTCTGAGCGATAACTTTTGTGAGGCTTGGTCTAAACATTGTCTGTGAGAATTTTGGTGAAGATTTGATTATTTTTGAAGAGTGTGAAACTTTTTATAATGTTTGGCTTTTCCATGAAATTGTGTCAAAAGTAAGTAAACATTTTTAGACCATAAGACCAGGGCCAAAAAGATGCATTTGAGTTTAGAGATTAATATTATGAAAGAATTTTGAGTCTAGGTCAATCTGGTAAAGAGAAATTAGCATAATTAACTATTTTTTCCAATAGCGCCACCTTTAGGTGCAGTACCCCAAATTTTGGGTTATGGGTAGAGGGGGGTACTCGTAACCATACCTGAAAATTTGAAGATTTTTGGAGTTACGGTTTAGGCTGCAGTATGACTTTTACAGAATTTTGGCCAAAAATGAACGGTACAGAAACAATAGGGGTCCTGCAGCTACGCTGCTCGGACCCCTAATAACCATAAAAGGCACCCGTTTCATAGAATGACCCATTGCTGTTTATGGTGTTCTTTATTTTGTTGTTGTTTGTTTTTCCTTGATATGATTCCATGACTGTGCACTTAACAGCATAAACTGATTATTTTATTAGTAGCACAAAGGCATTTCAGATCACAATTAGTCACTACACCTACCGTATTTTCATTAGGCACTACAACTACCATATTTTCATTAGGCACTACAACTACCGTATTTTCACTACAACTACCGTATTTTCACTACAACTACCGTATTTTCCGGACAATAAGTCGCACCGGAGTAGAAGTCGCACCAGTCAAAAAATGTGTCATGAAGAGGAAAAAAACATATAAATACATAAATACATAAATATATGTTGCACCTGAGTGGCAGGACCAGCCAAACTATGAAAAAAGTGCGACTTATAGTCCGGAAAATATTGAATTTCCCCTAGGGATTTCTTGAATTTCCCCTAGGGATCAATAAAGTATCTATCTATCTATCTATCTATCAAATACGGTACACTAAAATGTCCAAGTAGCATGTGTGTGCTATGACATTGGACAGCAGGTGGCAGCTCTCTACACTACATGTTGGCAATAAAATGTGATCCAGAGCAGGCCTAGGCCTACTGAAGGTGAAGTAGTCTACCTCTGTACTTTTGTGCTATCAGCAGATTAAAACCTGCTGTCTTCTCACTCTTTTGATTATGATAATAAAAGGGATCATCTAAGGCCTGGTTTGAGAGCAAGCTGAGGCTATCTATTTCAATGTGTAGCTTAACCTCTGACTGAAGACTTGTTACATGACTGTATAACTAGCTGCTGTGTTACATTCTTTTATATTTTCAAGATTTCTGTTAAGATACACCCTTATACATATATCCTCTTTGAACAATTAGAGCATCTATGAAAATCCAGGGATGATTTCAAACTGATGATTGCAAACTGGTGAGAGGCCTTATAGATCTGGCTTGTTACGCATGAATGACAGGGATATTTGTTCTGTTTTCTTTGGCGCTTTGGCCTTTAACTAGACATCCTGAGAAAATCACAAAATGTCATTTAAAATAAAAACAACATGCCAAATAAGCAGAGGTAGGGCTGGCATGCATGTTTCTCATAGCCTACTGTAGCATTGTAGCCTATGCTCTATGCTTGCAACACAACACAGACAATTTCATTCAGTATTAGGGCTAGCCCTAAGCCTAGTTTTGTGACGGTCACAAAGATTTAAACATTCACAATTGCCATCGTCACATAATATTAGCCTACTATCTGTTTGGTTCTTGCCTATGGTGCGAAATGCATGGATTTAGGTTAAAAATGGCATAAGAGTGTCTTGCACTTGGAACCCCCCCCCACACACACATATTTGTATTGTGCCTTATCATCAACAAGGTAGGCTAGTCCAATGTTTAGGGTAACGTTAGGACAACGTTGGAGTTGGTGGCGAATATTACCCATTAGTCTCTGGGCTACTTGGCTACTGACCTGTAGCCTACTTGTTTAAAGCTGTTAAAATTTCGTTTCTCTTATTTCTCTTGCCGGTAGGTTATGCTCTTCACACCAGGGCGTAACCGGTTGCGACGCGCGCTCTGTTGGTCGTTTTCGAGAATGACATCATTTTAGCCAACGCGTATAGAGCTGTCTGCTGACCTGCCGTATCAGAATAACAACTGTGAGAAACTGAACGTAGGGTTGCGGTGCTCTGCTGTATTCCAACGCGTCAAACGGGGTTATTTAGCCGTTTATATATTTTTCAAATAATCTTACACAGAAATTCACGGAAGAACTCAGCTTTGTAAAAGTGTAAGTTACATCTAGGTCCTGAGGCGCCCAGGCTGTGCCTCTTGGTGCCTCCCTTTGTCGCTGTAGAAACAAGATGGCTCCCGTTTTGGAGAAGAAGCTCCTGGGCGCAACCGGGGCTGGCGACACCATGGAAAATAACACCGAGGATGAAGAGGGACAGAACCTTTGGTTAGTTTTTGTACTTGTCTGGTTGAGATTTACGGTCTCTTTGTGAAGAAAGACGAGCAGCTAGTGGTTGATATATGCTTTGTCACTGCTGGTTGCTACTCAGGGAAACACCGGCCCAGGCTAACGTTATGGCTTCAAAACAGTACAGTAGCAAGCTAACGGTAGCAGATCACCAACCTTGCATTGCAAATACATCCTAACCGGTTCGCCACCCAGCAGGCTAGTTTAGATTCATGGTTGGTTTGAACACTCATACTTGAAGTAAAGACTGCAGCGAATTTTGTAGTAATTTTTCTGAATTGTTGACATGTAAGCCAGCGGCAGGAATTTAGGGCTAACGCTACATAGCTAGCAAGCTGTTGTTCCTGTCAAAAGTGGCGAGCAAAACTGACCAGTGTTAGCATACACTATTTTGTTCAGGCAGCTAGTGCGCTAGCTTACTCAGTCAACAGTGTAACGTCAACGTTAGCTTTGATTAAGCTAATGCAATTGTCATGAATGTAACTTAGAGAGAGCCTATGTTAACCTTTCTGTACAATATTACGATACTGCGAAAACCATTGTTAGTTTTTAGATATAGCTGCTGCTAGTTTGCAAAACCCGACATCTACTTTGCTCATTAGTGCTATCTTTCTAGCTAGCTTTCAAGTGGTGACTGACAAGCCCTTAACTTGCACGGGCGTTCTCTGGCAGTCTTTGGAAATACTGGATGACCTCATTTGTTGTGACGGATAACGTTCATTGAAAATACATTTGGCATAATTATAGCATACAACTGGTATGTATTGCTAATGAAGCGTGTGAAGTTTCATGCTCTTTTAGTAGTACCGCTACTTCGTATCACGTTTAATGCTAAACATGATGCAGTGCTTAACAGTTGCCTGTAAGTGATGTACTTTTGTTTTTGGTAAAGGTCTTCAATTCTTAGTGAAGTTTCTACACGGTCAAGTTCTAAACTGCCATCGGGAAAGAACATATTGGTGTTCGGTAAGTAAATTGATTTCATATACGTGCATACGCCTTTTTGGACTTATGAAACATGATGATTAGTAGACCTACATAGGCACATTATGTACTCACGTTAAGAGAAGGGGAGCATTGTTAAAATTCTACATTGCACTTTACTTTGCTTTATGTTAGTTATTGCAATGCATATTTGCATATATGTTTGTGGATGTGCTTGGGTTGGATGTAGCCTTTGGGGTGGGTGCACTGGAGCTAATTTCTTTTTTTTTTTTATCAATTGTTCTAGGGTAATTTGCATCTCCTGTCAGCACTCATATTTCTCATATAATTTTTATCTCAGGCAAGGTTATTGTGTCAGTTGAGTTGTGCCTTTGGTGTTTGATGAGTTGGACCTCTTTTGTGCTGATGCTCCTCAGGAGAGGATGGGTCAGGAAAGACGACACTCATGGCGAAGCTGCAGGGAGCAGAGCACAACAAAAAAGGCCGTGGCCTGGAGTATCTCTACCTGAGCGTCCACGATGAGGACAGAGACGGTGAGTCACTGGAAGGGAATACCAGTTGTCATAGCTGCTCAGATTCCTGTTCTAGCACAGAATATGGGAGATCTGGGTGAGGTGGCAAACAATAATGGTCCTTAGCGGTGTATTTGTAGCCCTGTCTAGATTAATGTGTAGATGTAAGTCAAGGGAAGGTAGTTTTTGGTTATTGATTGAGGCAGCTTTCAAGCTTATTAAAGTGTCGGGCACTGACTTTGTTTGTCTTGTGTGTTTCGTGGTAGTATGTTGCTAGTTGGTGTTGCCATAACCCCCTCCCCCCTCCCCTCCCTCCCAACCCTCCCAATCTGCCTTGTACCCCTCTCCCCTCTGAAATTCCCCCCTCTAGATCTCACACGCTGCAATGTTTGGATCCTGGATGGGGACCTGTACCACAAAGGTCTGCTGAAGTTCGCAGTCTCGCAGGAGACGCTGAAGGACAGCCTGGCGGTTCTGGTGGCAGACATGAGCCGGCCTTGGACCATCATGGAGTCCCTGCAGAAGTGGGCCAGCGTGCTGAGGGACCACCTGGACAAACTCAAGATCCCACCAGAGGAGATGAGGGAGATGGAACAGAGTAGTAAGTGTCTTGGTGATTTTCAGGTGTTTTTGTTCGTCTTTCAGCTGAGTTCAGAGTTTACAAATAGCCTGCATCGCGCAAGGTATTCCTAGTGAGGAGCTGAAAATAGTGTGTGTGTGTGTACACTTGCATGATGTGGTGCGGTTGTAAATGAGGGTTTCTTCAAGTTTTTGTTTGTGATGCAGCAGCATCATCTGATGACCTATCTTTCCCCCTTTGAGCCGCGAAACATACTGTGGACTATTTTTGTGCATTGTGTGCTACTTTGAATATGAACGATGCTAGATAAAGCAGCAACATGAAAACTGTGGGTAGGCCTTGTTCTGCCGTGGTGCAGACTGGGCCTAATGTCTCAGCAGATCTGATTACCAGTAATGTCTTTGATGCGGAATACAGGCCAGGGGCCAGCTTGGTGAGGAAGCTGGGTTGTTTGTTTGTTTGTTTTCCTCGGTACAGTCCTGGATGCGACTGATGCTCTGGTCTAATCTTACGCACACAGGGCTTTGTGCATGAAGCGCTCCTTTGTGTGGCCATTTGCATGCTTTTTGATTTCTGCCTGAGGTACAGTGTGGATATGGCTCTCAGGCACGGCTGCTTCTGAAAGAAGCTCTCTGTCTGGTGTCGTCGGTGAATCTTCTCCCTGATGAGATGCTGGAAAACACTGTTAGCTCGAGTTTGACTCGTAGCCACTGGCTGATGTAAGATGCCAGATTTGGCAATTATTCTGCTGAAAGGTGATTTGAAATGTGAAGCTGCTCTGTGTTTGTGCAAATTGAATACACATGTGCCCCCCCCATGACATTTAATAGCCGTTTCTATCTTTGTAGAGGTGTTGGTGTAACAACTTGGGGTAATGAATTGCATGTCATGACTAAGACATAATTAAGGCGGTAATGATCTAGATTAGATGTCAACACATGGGTGTTCCATTTTGTCCTTGTTTGTTATGGAAGTGTGTATTTATTATGGACCTCAATGCCTCAATGTTCAAGGCACAGAGAGAGAACGTTTGTGTGTGTGTGTACTCAACCTGACATAAACTTCAATGTTTTTCACTAGCCATCAGACCTGAGCTTGCTGGTCTCTAGGCATCTCTCTGTGTTGTTTAGTGCATAGGAAGGACAGACAACTCCAGTCCGTCGTTGGACACTGACCACTGAGATGGAGGAAGAGGAAGTTAAGTGGTCATGGTGTTTATTGACTCACTCACACTTGGGCTAAAATGTTAAGCTCAGCCTGCTTACACTACCACCATGTAGAGCTTGGGAACACACGCACACACACACACTGATCACTTGACACCCAGCTCGTATGTCAGTGGTTGGATTTTACACCGGGGCCCCAGATCTCTCGGGGTACGTCTGAATTCTTTTGGCCGACTGACGTAGGTGGTGAGTGGGCAGCTCCACCCTTTGGAAAAGTTGGCTGCCCTCTCTAACTGGTGCCAGCGTTCTAGTGGGTGTCCTGTGCATCTGGTGGACACACTTCAGGTGTCATCAGCCAGAAGCTCCTATGTAACTGGTTGTTCTGTCACATAAACTGTAGCAGGAGGTGTCTCCCCCTGCAGCGTCAGACTCATTTGGAAATTGATTTTCCTCTGTGATGTCCATAGCTGCACATGTGTGATTGATTGGCAGCTGGCTGAATTGTCAGTACTTTTGGTATAAAAGGGGAAAAAGTAAGCAATGTCTGAGTGAATAGGTACCTAGATAGTAGATGAAGTAAACACACAGAGGAGTGAGGCTTGTTGGTGTGTCGGGCATGAAGATTGTGGAAAAATCTGCTTGTTAAACTCTGGTTGTTAAGTTATGTTGGAACAGCGCTACACACAATGGACCTCATGCACGGAAGGCTCTTTAGCCAGTGTCTTATTTCTGGTGGAGTGTTAGCTGTATTGGAACGGCATCTTCTGCTATGTTCTTCTCCTTAGATGTTCACTCTAACACTAAATATCTTGTTTGCCCAATAATAATAATAAAAAAATGAATGCATGCATGGATGTAAGAAAGTGTTTAAAAGGCTTAAAAGTGTTCCATGCATATGATCCATTGGCAGGGAAGTTAAACAGTAGAGATTTGTTGTGTACCAGAAGACAAGTTCCTTGAAAGTGAACCTGTTTGAAATGAGGAATTACAGACAGGCTATATCAAGCATGCAACTGTGAAGCGTTCTAATAGTTTAAGCAGACTGGTCTAATGTTTTTGAATGTACGCGGCACTATCACATCGGGTGTAGCCAGGTTCCATGAATTATATGGAAGCCAATGACTGCAGCGTACGCACCTGGTGAATCCTGCGTGTTAGGTTGGTGTTGTTGTTATTGTTGGTAAGCTGTGCCCAGACGAAACAAGCTTAGAAAGACACAATAGGTGTGAGTGTCTGCTTCAGTATGCCAGACAGCAGCACAGAGAATGCAACAGCAGCTGTGGTGTGAGAATAGTATAGATAGATAGATAGATAGATAGATAGATAGATAGATAGATAGATAGATAGATAGATAGATAGATACATACTTTATTGATCCTCAAGGGGAAATTCAATTCAAGTGTGAGCAACACTTTGGGGAGACCAAGGCAGTGTGGAGAGTAGTGGCTGTGAGTGTCAGGCAGCGATGAAAGCGGATCAGCTAGCAGCTCAGAGCGCCACACAGACTGTCCTCGGAGCGCCGGCCAGACAGACAGCCTTTCGCTGCTGATCTGGCACCAGTCGCCGAGGTGATGTCATCTCTGAGAGAGAGGGATAAAGATAGAGACGGAGGGAGGAGGAGGAAGAGGGGGTAGAGGGCAAAGAGGTAGAGACGAGATGAATAATTCTCCTCATGTAAAAGTGAAAGCACAGAAGGAGAGATTGGTAAGTGGGGGGTGTACAGAAGAAGGAATGAACGGATGAGAATTAGCATGTCAAAAGCACATGGAACACAGACAGGGAACAAGCAAGCGAGCGAGGGAGGGAGTGAGAATGTGAGAGGGAGGGAGGGAGGGAGGAGTAGGCATGTGTCCAGCAGTTCTTACAGGGCGTTGCATCATGTGCTTTTCCTCCCACTGCTGGATCAGGGCAGGCAGAACACTGAGCACCATGCGAGGAGGAGGAGGAGGAGACGACGAGACACAGACAGACAGACAGACAGGCAGACAGACAGACAAGGCAGAGAGAGGGAGAAAGACAGAGACAGAGAGGCTGCCTCAGAGCACTGTCAGTGAATACTCAGCCAAGCCAGTATGTCTGCCAGCTGACTCACATGAGGGACTCTCGCTATTTGGTCAGAAAGGTCAGAATGGTACTGTTCACAGCCGATAGCAGCAGCCTCCCAAAGCTTTGGCCTAATCATGCATTGTGTTCATGTCGGGTCCCATTGCCGAGTCAAGTCTCCTGAAACATCAGTGTGGATGTGACCCAATGGGGCTCTGCGAGTGCGAACGTGTGTAGCGTGCCGTGGAAGCGTATTGGTTTCATATGGTCACTGTGTAAGCATTCGGCTTTCATACGGCTTACATGCTATACGCGCTTAAAACAACAGCATGCCGCTTTCATACGGCCTACATGCTATACGCACTTAAAACAACAGCAAATGCGACCCTGTGCCGCCGCACAAGCCCTGGACCCGCCCTTGTTTACACAACGTCGCACTTGGTGCAAAGTCGAACAATGGCCAGCGATTAGCTCCCATGTCACTGTCTCCAATTAGTCTGCCCTGTGGCCTGCAGTCCCTGGGCCCTGCTGGAGACTGGAGTTGTACGTTCGTGGTGGGTCCAGGGACCTCGGGCCAGGCTTGACCTGTGGGTCTGCCCCTGTCTGGTTACGAGTGGTGTGAAAGCAATGCAGAGATTAGGCTGAGTTATGTCAGAAATGTACACTATGCACATCAGAGGCGGACTCCGTGTTAAGGAGCCTAGATTGCGTGAAGCAGTGAAGATAAGGAGGCAGTAAGAAATTGTTTGTTTGTTTGTGTTTTATATGTGTATATGTTTTATATGAGTTTGTGTATTTTTGACTGTAAGCGTGTTTGCTACCTAGATGAGTTTGTCTATGTGCATAAGTGCGTGTGTAGTGTGTGTTTTTAGGGGTAGTAGGCATCTCTGCGTGGATAGAGGCGAACCTTATCTGGCTGCCTGAGCTGTAGGGACAGAACAGCAGCCATGTGATGACTAAACAGCAGCCATCAACAGTAAAAGGGGGATCAGTATCTTTACGGACACACTCATTGGGTCTTTCCCTTCAGCCATCACCCAACAAAGCATCCTTCAGCTCACAGGACACTTGCTCTTGGCTCCCAGCAACAGCTAAACAGCACAGCATAGTTTCCAATAATGATGGCCGTGTGTGTGTGTGGCAAGCAAGTTCCGAGAGCAGTGGTGACTTAGTCTGTAAACACCCTTTGGGAAAAGGCTAGCTGAGCTTTTGCTTTGGCATCATGTGATTTAAGCCTGATCAAGAGCATATTATGCGTTTTGAAGATGTTAAGTCTCCTGTTTTCCCCACTGCTGAGGCTAGTGGCTAAATGTGTGTAAGAAACACTACAGGTATTTATGTAATGTTTGGATGACTTACTTTTTAAATCTGGTTTGATTAGAGGTAGGTCATTTTAGCCACTTTACATAAGTAGTCTTGCAATTTACACAGGCCTTACAGGCCTTTTTCTCTGGTATTTAAGTGCACCATATGTCTTTTGTTTGTGTGTATCTCTGCTGTCTCTGTGGGTGTTGGATGGAGAGAGAAGCTGTGTGTGTGTGTGTGTGAGTGAGTGATCCATAAACTGCATTCCTCGGGTTCCTGAGGAAGCACTTCCTCCTTCCCGCCTCCTCTGTGCTTTTCTAGGAGCACAAGCTCTCGGCTGACGTGGCCAGGAAACACTGATCTGAGTACAGATCCGTCAGCCTTACATCACTGTCCCTGCTATTATATGACTCAAATACGGATCTGAGATCTGTACTCTGTCCCTGCTATTATATGAGATGTCCTCGGTGACTCAAATACGGATCTGAGATCTGTACTCTGTCCCTGTCTGGGGAAACGGCGGCAGGCACTCCCTCTTCCTGTGTGTAATGAGTGGGCTGGCACTGCTAACGATTACTAGCCTCCTGTGACAGATGTGCTTGTGAGTAGAAAAGTGCAGTCTGAAACCCTGCTGAGGGATTTCTTCTAAGCGTCTACTCTACATGGAGAGATTGGGGACTTTGGGTTCTTACATGGACAGTTTGATGCAAGAAGATCTGCGACTTAGTGGTCTGAAGTGGGCAGTCTGATTGAGCAGAGCCTGCTGCAGAAAGGAGGACACTTGGCTTAGTTTTGAGACAGATTTAAACTTGGCACACCCAAAAGAAAGGCACAAATCAGCCCACTCTTAAGATTATATTGGGTGTAGTGCCAGTCGACCAATAAGCAGGTCACAAAAAAAGTCACATTGTTTCTATGTTTACTAAAGTTGAGTGTTTCCTCTACATTGATTTTGGGGTGACGGTCTGCTGCGGCAAAATGAATGCCGCCACGGTATGAAAATTAGGGCACGCACGATGTAGCTGGGTCATTCCATGTCAATTCAACCAGGGCCCAAAAATTCTGGAAAAAATTACCAGGTGTACCTATGTTACCTACAGGGTACACTGTAAAATTACTCTTATGTAAGATCAATACTTTCAAGATGCAGCCAGTTTACAGGAGGGGGTGTCGGTTTTGTTGACCTCTTTTTTTTTAAAGTTCAAAGTTCACAAGCCCACAAGCAGAACTAAACCATGTAGGAATACATTTTGCATGCTGGGTACATACATAGGAGCGTGTCTTAGCAAAATTATCCCGCGATTTGGTCTGGACCAATCCTGCATGGTCATAGCTGTCCCTCAAAGTTGATACAAATTTTATTGGAGTTTTGGCTGGGCTCTGTTTGACCTTCCAGAGAACATATTGTGTACTCAACATAGGCTCTGAGATAAGTAAACCTCTCACAAAATGAACAGAAAATGTCGAACTCCCAGAGGTCTGAACAACCAGACCCGTCTGGAATCCTAAAAATCATTTTGGTTCTCATTTTCCAGGCACCTAAACACCTTGTGGGAATATACAAGATTTTTTTTAAATGTTTTTTCTTTATTCTCCATGATCTTTTTCTTTTAAAACCTGGTGGCTTGTCTTAGCCAAATCTTTCTTTTTCACTATCACCTGAGACATGGGCCAAAGATGCCATTGACATCAATATGTTTTGTATAGAGCCACCACAGGTCACTTCCATACAAATCCGCTGTGCTGGCAGTGTAAGGACTCTATAAAACATATTGATGTCAATGGGGCATTTTGCCCATGTTCAGGGTGGAAAATAAAAGAAAGATTTGCATAAGACAAGTCAAATTATGTTTTCAAAAAGAAGGGATCATGGAGAATAAAGAAAAAATATTTAAAAAATCTTGTATATTCCCACAAGGTGTTTAGGTGCTCTGAAAATGAGAACCAAAATGATTTTTAGACTTGTACGGTCTGCTGTTCAGACCCTGAAATTATTATTTTCTGTTCATTGTTTTTGTGAGAGTGTTTCTACTTATCTCAGTAAGAGCCTATGTTGAGTACAAATATGTCTTCTGAAGGCTTAACAGAGCCCAGCCAAAAACTCCAATAAAATTTGTATCAACTTTGAGGGACAGCTATGACCATGCAGGATTATACAGACCAAACGTGACTATTTTGCTACATACTATTCCTATTTATGTACCAGCATGCTGAACTGACACTCCTGCAGCAATTTCGCGGCTGTGAAACTTAATGAGCTAAAAAGAGGCCCGGTGAAATGGTACCTCTATAAAGGCACTAACGTATCTTAAAGTGATCTTACA
This sequence comes from Alosa alosa, assembly GCF_017589495.1. Classification (NCBI taxonomy): domain Eukaryota; kingdom Metazoa; phylum Chordata; class Actinopteri; order Clupeiformes; family Clupeidae; genus Alosa; species Alosa alosa. The sequence continues at coordinate 1,879,856 of NC_063202.1, read as the reverse complement.
TAGGCTGTTACAGTGTGTCTCCTAGTAGCTATAGAGCACACTACAGTAATGTTCAGAGGCTGAACTTTAAGTCGATGGTGGGCACAAATGGAATGACCCGGCTGCTGGTGCTGCTAAATGATCCTGCTGATGTATCCTCCCCCACTGGCTGTCGCTCACATTGCAATTCAAAAATAAGTAAAACTAGTCAGATGTTATTATGGCCCGTCTAGTTTCACTTCACATTTTGTGTTGATGTAGCCTAGTTTACTGTAAAAAAAAACCATTAACTTTCTTCCGCACTGTTTTCTCTTCATTTTGTAGCACTGGCCACTGCTTCAGAATTGGGGCAGGCGCACAATATTGTCATGTCAGCTGGCTAGTGCTCACATAATCGCAGTTTAACAATAAACAGCAATGCTAATCAGAGGTACCTGTCTAGTTTTATTCCATACATTCCTAATATTGTTTTTATAGACGTTTAGTGGCATGTGCTATCAAGAGCTTCCATTCACTGAGCCATAGGTTACTGCGGTGCGGTAGCCTATGTCTGTCGACATCCCATCTTGGATGGTCTGCCCCCACTGCTAAAAACAAATCTAGAGGAAACACTGTAGTTTATGCCTCACTGTGTGTGCCAGAACTTTGCACTGAATGACCCCCTTCACTGGTGATGGCTCCATTATATTTATGTAGGTAAAATGGACCAAGCATTTTGTGATCAGTGAGATAGGATGAGTAACAATCGTTATTGTTCTGAACAGTCAACTTGCAACATGGGCAATGGTAGCCTAAGCCTAGTTACTATGTTAAGGATTTAGGAAAGATGAGCGTGTTATTGACCTACAGGCTGTACAGCTTAGCTTATGTAGTTACTGGTTAAATATTTCGTATCGCAACATCGGACCGTAAGTATCCCATATGTGTCCTTTTTGATCAGGCATGTCATCCGAATTTTGAGTCGCATTTTAACGTGTTTAACCTGTTTTGCACAACTAGACAAGCAGACGGCAATGCTAAACCCCACACGGCAATGCTAAACGCAAACGAAAGACAATTAGTGCATTGATGACCATTTTAGTTGCCATCTGTTGCCCTGATGGGCATAAACCTTCTTTAAAGCATCACAGCACTTCCTTATTGGTCAGTTGCTGCATCAAGAGTGTTTTCAATGGGCAGTAGACATTACCAGTGACCCTTTTCTTCAACAAATGTATCCTGTATACGCTGTGGGGGAGGAGTGGTCCAGAGAAAGCTCATTGTTTCCAGTCCTATATGAGGACGGGGCAGTGTTGACGTCCCAGAGACTCTCTCAGAGTTAACTGCTCCACCGAGGCTGTGGGGGTTTGGGCGAGGCGAGTGGCAGAGGCAGGACAGAACTGCTGTCGGCATCACTCACATCAGAGATGGTCCACTGCAGTCAGACTTCACTTTAAAGTGAGAGGGAAAGAGAGAAGTAGAATGGAGAGGGAGAGGAGCAGCGCAGGGGTCAGAGAGACTGACCTGAAAAGAGGCCGTGACTGAAAGCCAGCTCCTCAGTCAGTAATCAGTCAGTAATCTCTCTCTCCCTGCCCCCCAGCTCCTCAGTCAGTCCTCAGTCAGTAATCTCTCTCTCCCTGCCCCCCAGCTCCTCAGTCAGTAATCTCTCTCTCCCTGCCCCTCAGCTCCTCAGTCAGTAATCTCTCTCTCCCTGCCCCCAGCTCCTCAGTCAGTAATCTCTCTCTCCCTGTCAGCTCCTCAGTCAGTAATCTCTCTCCCTGCCCCCCAGCTCCTGAGTCAGTAATCTCTCTCCCTGCCCCCCCAGCTCCTCAGTCAGTAATCTCTCTCTCCCCCCTGCCCCAGCTCCTCAGTCAGTAATCTCTCTCCCTGCCCCCTGCCCCCCCCAGCTCCTCAGTCAGTAATCTCTCTCTCCCTGCCCCCTGCCCCCAGCTCCTCAGTCAGTAATCTCTCTCTCCCTGCCCCCAGCTCCTCAGTCAGTAATCTCTCTCTCCCTGCCCCCCAGCTCCTCAGTCAGTAATCTCTCTCTCCCTGCCCCCTCAGCTCCTCAGTCAGTAATCTCTCTCTCCCTGCCCCCTCAGCTCCTCAGTCAGTAATCTCTCTCTCCCTGCCCCCCTCAGCTCCTCAGTCAGTAATCTCTCTCTCTCCCTGCCCCCCCAGCTCCTCAGTCAGTAATCTCTCTCTCCCTGCCCTCTCCCCTGCCCCCAGCTCCTCAGTCCAGTAATCTCTCCTGCCCTCAGTCTCTCCCTGCCCCCCAGCTCCTCAGTCAGTAATCTCTCTCTCCCTGCCCCCCAGCTCCTCAGTCAGTAATCTCTCTCTCCCTGCCCCCCCAGCTCCTCAGTCAGTAATCTCTCTCCCTCCCTGCCCCCTCAGCTCCTCAGTCAGTAATCTCTCTCTCCTGCCCCCCCCCAGCTCCTCAGTCAGTAATCTCTCTCTCCCTGCCCCCTCAGCTCCTCAGTCAGTAATCTCTCTCTCCCTGCCCCCCCAGCTCCTCAGTCAGTAATCTCTCTCTCCCTGCCCCCAGCTCCTCAGTCAGTAATCTCTCTCCCTGCCCCCAGCTCCTCAGTCAGTAATCTCTCTCCCCTGCCCCCAGCTCCTCAGTCAGTAATCTCTCCCCTGCCCCCTCAGCTCCTCAGTCAGTAATCTCTCTCCCCTGCCCCTCAGCTCCTCAGTCAGTCTCTCTCTCCCTCTCCTCTCTCTCTCCCCCCCTCAGCTCCTCAGTCAGTAATCTCTCTCTCCCTGCCCCTCTCCCTCAGCTCCTCAGTCAATCTCCCTGCCTCTCCCTGCCCCCAGCTCCTCAGTCAGTAATCTCTCTCTCCCTGCCCCCCCAGCTCCTCAGTCAGTAATCTCTCTCCCTGCCCCCCAGCTCCTCAGTCAGTAATCTCTCTCTCCCTGCCCCCAGCTCCTCAGTCAGTAATCTCTCTCTCCCTGCCCCCTCAGCTCCTCAGTCAGTAATCTCTCTCTCCCTGCCCCTCTCTCCCTGCCCCCTCAGCTCCTCAGTCAGTAATCTCTCTCTCCCTGCCCTCTCTCCCTGCCCCTCAGCTCCTCAGTCAGTAATCTCTCTCTCCCTGCCCCCTGCTCCCCAGTAATCTCTCTCTCCCTGCCCCCCAGCTCCTCAGTCAGTAATCTCTCTCCCTGCCCCTCAGCTCCTCAGTCAGTAATCTCTCTCCCTGCCCCTCAGCTCCTCAGTCAGTAATCTCTCTCCCTGCCCCCCAGCTCCTCAGTCAGTAATCTCTCTCCCTGCCCCCAGCTCCTCAGTCAGTAATCTCTCTCTCCCTGCCCCCCCAGCTCCTCAGTCAGTAATCTCTCTCCCCCCCCCCCCCCAGCTCCTCAGTCAGTAATCTCTCTCTCCCTGCCCCCTCAGCTCCTCAGTCAGTAATCTCTCTCCCCCTGCCCCCTCAGCTCAGCTGCTGTGGAGTGGAGTAGACCCCCCATCAGCACGCTGCTTCCCTCTGCGCAGCTTCAATGCAAACACAGGACATGCAGCTTATGCAACAGCCCTGGAATGTTCTAACATGACCATGTCCAAATGGGGGCTTCAAGTCCCACGGCTGGATCAGTGCTGAGTGTGAACATGACTCTGTATAGGTGTGGAAAAGCAGGGATCCGGTCCCTAAAACACACTGCATGTGGAGTTTACTAGGTGCAGAAAGACACAGCAAAGCTCTCTCTGTGTCACGTGCAAGTGTAATGTGAGGCATTTTTCTCCTTAACTGTGTTCTCTGATAGCAAGTTGCCTTGGGCCTAGACACCTAGTGTAATGTGCTGCAGTGTCTCAACTTCACAGGGCTGAGGTTAAGTTAAGTGTCTGTGGGTAACTAGAAGACTGCGATGTTGCAACTGGCATGTTGGCTCCATTTTCTCTATTTTGCCTCCGGTTGCTCATGACATTTGAGACTGAAAGCGCTCCGAGTTGTCCCAACGCTTGGGTATAATGTTTTTTTTTTCTCATTCCATTAAGCACACTCCTCCTTTTTGCTACCTCACTCTCCTTTTCTCACTTGCAGATCTATATGTTTTCTGTTTCTCTCAACGTCATCCTTTTACTGTTTGAGTACAGACAGAAAGACTCAACCCCCCAGTGAAATGTTTCATTAACTGGACATTTCTTGTCCCCCACCCCCAGTGGTGAAGGCCTTCCAGGAGTACGCGGAGCCCGAGGACAGCACGCCGGCATCACCCCAAAGACGAGCGCCTGCGGCTGGGGGAGAAGATGAGGGAGTGCTGCTCCCTCTTGGAGACAACGTCCTCACACACAACCTGGGCATTCCAGTGCTAATAGTTTGCACAAAGGTGAGCAAAACACAGGTCTCCCTCCCTCGAGAACCAAGGACACAGGGCACATACAGAAGATGAAATAGGATCAGGGTGGCGCCAAATTGGGTTTAGCTGAGAAAACGTTGGGAGATTGTTTTTACATTGTTAATCAGTTAAATGAGAATAGGTCTACTGTCATGGCTCATGGAGTTTGGTTAGGACACATTTCATATAGTGTGCAAAAATCGTAAACTTCACCATACATTGTACACGTCCATGAACACAGTTTGTGTGTAACATGAATCGACAGAATTAGCTACATTGCCTCTAGCTACAACCACGAGTCATTGTAAGAACATGCAGCTGAATGATGGTAACATTGTCCAATGGGTTTACAGTTCAGTAGCACTGATTGTGTGTGTGCGTATGGGTTCTGAAGCAGGTTTAGTGCTGTGTGTGTGTGTGTGTGTGTGTGTGTGTGTGTGTGTGTGTGTGTGTGTGTGTGTGTGTGTGTGTGTGTGTGTGTGTGTGTTAGAGTCCTTGAGGAGAGCTCAATCAGGCCGCAGTGAAAGGCTGTCTTTATGGAGGCTGCGGTGCTGAGCCTGGAGGGCCGCGCTGACAGCACTCAGCCCTGTGTTCATCACATGCTGCTCACAACACACTTCAGCTGCCTCATCTGGGCCACATCAATACCCACAAGACACACACACACACACATACTCACTTACCTCCTATTAACTCTTACACAATACCCGTAGGCTCAGGAGCCCTGCGTCTTTGAGTACGTAGGTGTGCAGTGTTTCCCACAGAATTGAATTCTATTTGTGGTGATAGATTTGCAGAATTAACTTGAATGCAACAGTTTTGAACAAATTAGCGCAGCGTGGTTATGATGCTAACCAGATTTAAGCACTATTTAGCACAACCTGGAAAATCATTGTGTGGTGGTCAATGTTGATATTGTGGTGGGCCACCACAAATAAGTCAATGTATGGGAAACACTGGTGTGTGTGTGTGTGTGTCACAACTACGATCACACACACCAGTGTTTCCCACACACAAGCTGTCAAGTCCTATTATGACATGCAGTTTACTTCCTCCTCATCCTCACCAGATGCACTCGCACCCCTGCTTCTGTCCTATTGCAAATAAACACACTCCATTCTCTACACACTGAACAGTAATTCCCTGGAACACACACAGATGTGCTCTATTCTGCCTCATGATAACGGATTACACACACACACTTAACTGTCTGACCCCCGACTTCTCACTATAGTCCATCATGTCATTTGCAACAAACAAACAAATTTGTCAACAGTGATCCATCCTAATCTCCCACCTAATTGGATGGTGTATTTGTGTTGCACTCTTTAAATATGAATACCATCCAGCTAATTGCTAACTCCAGCTAACTCCATAGCCGTGAGCCGTGTGTGTATGGTACACCCACGTGCTGAGCCGCACCGGCAGATGGAGAGTGATTTCCCCACAATCTGTCTGGCCTAAATGATTAAGGGGGAATCTGTTAGCACTGTCTGCTGAAGAGTTGTGTGATGTTTGTTTTAGCTTGTTTCACAACACACCAACACAAACACGTGGGAATGTGCTGTTGCTCTCCACATGGCCAGACTCTATGGGAGGCCTGTGTATGTGATTTAGCAGTCCTGGAGTGTGTGTGGGTGTTCATAGGAAGTGCCAACCGTGTGTGTGTGTGAGTGTGAGTGAGAGAGAGCGAGAGAATGAGAAAGTGAGAAAGACAGATAGTCAGTGTGATATCTAAAGTCCAGACTATTTTAGATAGCTGTGTGTGTGTGTGTGTGTGTGTGTGTGTGAGCTCAGCCAGTGAGAAGCCCCGCGTTTTTTGGCAGGCCTGGTGCTCCAGCCGAGTGTATGTATATTTTATGGGGACTGTGTGCATATTTAATGGAGCCGCCTGGCACCCGCCACCTTGGCATCTCCACGGTGAAGACGCGCCTGGCAGTCCCTGAGTCATGCTCCAAGATGGCTGTCCATGGAAACGCCATTAATGAGGTCGCCATGGGGAACGTGTGTGTGTGAGAGAGACAGAGAGAGAGAGGCAAAATCCATGTGTTCGTGTGAAAAGAGCAACGTGTTTGTGTGTTAAAGCACCATTCCGAAGGCCATTATGGACAAGCGTTGTGTGTTCATGTTAAGAGCCTAAGGGTGGTAGCTACAGCCCGACTAGTCTTTTTTCCCAAAGGATGACTGAGACTCCTGGCGATTAGGGCAGGGAAAGATGGATGGGGAGAGAGAGGATGTTGAGCCAGAGCCTCGCTGCTCATTTTTATGCCCTTCAGGGACACCGTAGCTGTCTTGTCTCCGCAATAACGGTCTTGTTCATGGCTTTATCTCACACCCACTCTTGCACTCTCCCTTTCTCTCTCTTTCCCTCTGCCCCATCCCTTTCTCTCTCTCCCTCTGCCCTCTCCCTTTCTCTCTCTCTCCCTTTCTCTCTCTCCCTCTGCCCCATCCCTTTCTCTCTCTCTCCCTTTCTCTCTCTCTCTCTGCCCTCTCCCCTTTCTCTCTCCCTTTCTCTCTCTTTCCCTCTGCCCCATCCCTTTCTTTCTCTCCCTCTGCCCTCTCCCCTTTCTCTCTCCCTTTCTCTCTCTCCCTCTGCCCTCTCCCCTTTCTCTCTCCCTTTCTCTCCCTCTGCCCCATCCCTTTCTCTCTCCCTTTCTCTCCCTCTGCCCCATCCCTTTCTCTCTCCCTTTCTCTCTCTTTCTCTGCCCCATCCCTTTCTCTCTCTCTCCCTTTCTCTCTCCCTTTCTCTCTCTTTCTCTGCCCCATCCCTTTCTCTCTCTCTCCCTTTCTCTCCCTTTCTCTGCCCCATCCCTTTCTCTCTCTCTCCCTTTCTCTCTCTCTCAGTGTGACGCAGTCAGCGTGTTGGAGAAGGAGCATGACTACAAAGAGGAGCACTTTGACTACATCCAGTCCCAATTGAGACGATTCTGCTTACGATGTATCCTTCCTTCAGTCTACTGTCAGAGCAGACCATTCTCAGGGGGCAAAAAAGCCCAGTCTGTGATGTCCTGACATAATAGTACTAAGACCAGTCTGTGATGTCCAGACATAATAGTACTAAGACTAATGGGCATACAGCAGTGTATTATGGCAGACATGACCCACGTGTCACAACATCGCTATGGTCTATAGCTGTTTGTTTTTTTCCATGTCTAGAAAAGGAATATGGAGGAACGTTTGAGGTGTTTACAGGATTGTCACAGTTCTCTCAATTCCTGATATTAAAAGTGAGACTGGTTGTGCCAGTTGTTGTCAGTTGACCAGAGACATTTGCGTAACGTTACATGGGATTACCTGTATCTGGTTGGCTCCTTAACCCAACTCCCTCCTCAGACGGAGCTACCTTGATCTACACCTCTGTGAAGGAGGAGAAGAACCTGGACCTCCTCTACAAATACATCGTGCACAAACTCTACGACTTCCACTTCACCACGCCCGCCTTAGTGGTAGAGAAGGACGCAGTGTTCATGTAAGGACTCCTTGTTGTCTCCTGTGTTCCACATGGCATGCACATTCTGAAACAAAGGCACTTACTGGGAATCCACTGCTCTTGTAGGGCTAAGGTCTAAATATGACTGCTGTTGTGGAAGAGGATGCCTCAGTGTTCACTTCTTATCACAAAAACCGGGGTGTTTCTACACAGACATGAAATAGGAAAGAAAGAAAGTGGGTCAGACTATTAACATGTTGCTTAACAGGGTGCAGGAAATGTGTTAGTCAAGGTGGTAGGTCGTCCGACCGGGGGGGTTATGGTGTTGGTCCGACCGGTGGTGGATGCTGGCTGGTGTCTTGTTTGTGCAATACACTACAGACTCTGTAGATTTAACAAATATTTATTAAACACTACATATTAGATAAATAACCAGCTTCTCAAAATAACAGTTAACAAAGTAATAACACCAAACAAACAACAGTATACAAATATTTCAAAATATTTGTGCAATTTTAACAAAGACTATTACAAACTATAGAACAAGTGCAAAACAACAAAATGTGCAAATGTGATCAGTACAATCCATCCTCCTTGGCTTTAAAAAGAACATTTCAAGGGCCCTTTGGTAATTGCTCTGTTTCACTAGTGGACCATTAATGCCCATCTTCATGCAGGCTGTCAGACTGTTTCACTATTGGCCCATTAATGCCCATCTTCATGCATGCTGTCAGACTGTTTCACTATTGGCCCATTAATACCCATCTTCATGCATGCTGTCAGACTGTTGCCCTGCAGCCTGTTCCGCAAGTCTGTTCTGATCTATACACCAAGAGTGAATAAAGTTTAGATTATTTTATAGTTTTGTGTAATATGGATGGAATTTGAGCGTGGAGCGCTTTTTAATTTAGAGGCCGGAGCGGCCGGCCTCTGTCTGAGGCCCAAACCCACCCAGAATTCATGTCTTCCTAATAAAACCAAGACCGTTAAATTTCAAAGATATTGGCCATATAGCCTAAGTTTGTTGATGGGGATGGACGCAGTCACGGGCAGGCCTGGCCGGGCCCGTCTATTTGTCAGTCTTGCCCGTCCGATTAGAGGACTTTCCTTCGTTTACGCTCACCATCTTAAACAGACGCGCAAGTCAACGCTTCGCTCAAGTGGCTGTTTACTCGGCGCCCTTCTGCACAAATTCGCGTCAGGTCGCTCCGCTCAATTCCGCTCCCTGCGCCACTTAAAAATCATCCCACTACAGTGAAATCATAGCCTGACGAGCCAGACCCACATTAAAAATGAAGGGTTTAGGCACTCACCGTTTGCAGTGCTCAGTCTGAGGGGCGGGATAATCAGTTATCAGTCTTTCAAATTCCCTCTGCACGCAATAGGACAGCGGCAGCGCTATGAGTCCCATGCGTTTCCCACCAGCGGAGCTAGTTGGCTAGTTCAAACGTTTGCCAACTTGATAAAAGCTTAACTCGTGTCACACTGTTCGCCAGCAGCAACATCCATCTTATTTGTTTTCAAGTAGCAGGGAATTCAAGCCAAACCGTTGCAACTCTGCCATCAATCATTATGTTAAGCCCACCTAACGACTCTATACACGATTTCATTGGCCTGATTAAGTTTCGATTTCTGGAGCTCACAAGCCAACGGAGAGTTGCTAGACTAGCCCTGGCAGCAAATGTAATGCTAGGGGTGCGTCTAGATTTCTAGGCTAGTGAAATCACTCCATGCTCGCTCCAATTTAAAAGAGGGATAAATAATCTACAAGCCAAATTGTCACCTTAAACAGTAAACTTAAATCCCAAAGAACTAAGAGCAACGGCAATATATTTCACTCAGAACATTTATTTTAAAAGATGCAACAACAAACACGCTTGGCAACGTTAATACACATAAGCCTAAAACTAAAGGGATCAGAGGGATTCATTTCCTAGAGAATACAGGCTTAGCATCCAAGTTTTACTTTAGCCTTCTACTTGATATGAAGCATATTCAAATTGCTCACGTTTTTCTTTGCTCTCCGTAGCACACTCTCATGTTTCCGCGAAATGTGTCCTCTTAGATTCTAAAATGAATCTTTACTCACTGAAACTGTGTCACCACATGGTTATTCTTGGTCTACATTGTTAGTATCTAGTTGTTTTGTAGGAATAGTACACTTGTACGATCAGTTTCCTTTCTAACAGTAGCGTAGCCAGAAATGTTCAAATTGGTGGGCACAGAAAAAACGGGTGGGCAAAGCGAATTTGATTGAACATAAGAGAGGCCTAGATTAGATACACCATACAAGCATTAATCATAGGCATGTTATATTTCTTACATAAAAGAGGAATGCATTGAATGCATTTGATCACAGCTGACAAATTACGCAGAAACATTTTCAACTGGAGCAAAACAATGCATGAATGTCACATGAAACACAATTAAATTGACCATATTGGACAACTGCCTTATCATAGGCATGTTACATGCATGACATGAAAAGGTGAACTTATAGAACGATAATGACAAATTACGCAGTCGGCTAAGCATTTTAAACGACGTGCGCAAAACTGATGAACTCCAGCATCGTAAGAGGAATGCATTGAATGCATTTGATCACAGCTGACAAATTACGCAGAAACATTTTCAACTGGAGCAAAACAATGCATGAATGTCACATGAAACACAATTAAATTGACCATATTGGACAACTGCCTTATCTTAGGCATGTTATATTTCTTACATAAAAAGGAATGCATTGAATGCATTTGATCTGTGACAAATTCATGAAACATTTTTCAACTGGAACAAAACAATGCATGAATGTCACATGAAACACAATTAAATTGACCATATTGGACAACTGCCTTATCATAGGCATGTTACATGCATGACATGAAAAAACTTATAGAGCGATAATGACGGTCGGTAAGCATTTTAAGCGGCGTCGCCAACAATGAACCCCATCTACCACAAACCTTTCCTTGAGCCTGCAATCTTATGACATAAAAGTGGAATATGAACGCATTTCATCACACCTGACAATTAAACCAGCATCGGTGCCGCCGTGATAAATTAAAACACAAATTGAAGCAACAACTTGACCATTGGACAATCCTACCACAAAACCTTTCCTTGAGCCTGCAACGTTTATGACATAAAAAGTGGAATATGAACGCATTTCATCACACCTGACAATTAAACGGAGCTGTAATTTGACTGATTCTTGAGAGCGAGGAGCGGGATATTTGCATCGCTCAGCTCAGTTCCGCTCACAAAGCTCTGAATTTTTTTTGGACACGTAGTTAAGGCGGCAGGCTTCAAAGTGCTGCGGGAAAGCCTGCTTAAAGAGCAAGGGACAAAGGATGTAATTTGGATGGCTGCTGAGCTCAAATCAGAACACTCCTGTAAGGGTAAGGCTCCCTCTTACTATACCTGGTGTAGTTGGCGAAGAACGATGGAGTGTTCATTTATTAAGGCATTCCTTTCCCTCTTAAACTGCAGGGACGCACACTTAATCCGGTTCATTTGTCAAAACCTGTTTTTCATTCAAGTGCAGTAATTAAATACCTGCGATTAGGGTAGAGTAGCCTTCCTTTGAGAGTGGCAAGCTTTTTTTTCACCCTGCTGTTCTCCTCACAGTCCGTCCGGATGGGACAATGAGAAGAAGATCGCCATCTTGCACGAAAACGTCTCCAACTTAAGACCTGATGACCCGTTTGAAGACGTCATCGGGAAGCCACCGGTCCGGAAGGTGCGTAGGCGTCACCGACTTTAAAGGGCCTCTTACAACTTGGTGTCATGAAATGCATCATTAAATGCTTTTCTTTCTTGTTTTTCTTTCTTTCCTTTATTTCTTTCTTTCTTTCTTTCTTTCTTTTTCTCTTTCTTTCTTTCTTTCTTTCTTTCTTTCTTTCTTTCTTTCTTTCTGTCTTTCTTTTTCTCTCTCTGTGTGCAGTTGGTGCATGATAAAGAAGTGTGTGCTGAGGATGAGCAGGTCTTCCTCATGAAACAGCAGGTTTGTGATCATGTGACCTTTTTCCATTAAAGCACTATGACAACCGCCCTCATGTACATGGAGGAACAAGACTCTAGACAAGCCTCTCCTCTTGGGCAAATGTGTACACACACCGACCCAAGTCACCCTGGCTAACCAATTAGGGATGGGTGAAGTCTCTCAGCTCTGTTTAATTGGATGGGAAAGATCCATAGGGAGTTAAGTTTCTTTGGCTAACTAGGATGCTTGACTCACCTGAAGATGCCATTGGTGTTCAGCCTTGTCTTAACGCTTGCTGGACTTAGACACACTAGGCACATAACTGAAGCTTTCCCTTCACAGAGCATAAATATAGTTTTGGAAAACGTGCCCGATGTTAGACTTGCTGTTACTACTGATTATTACCAAAGTACAGGTTTCAGGTGCAGGTGGTGGTTTTCAGCAGTTAGCCCATAGGGTCATGGTCAGGGTCAGAGAGCAAAAAGACTGTTATGGGCTCAGTGAGGACTGTTATGGGCTCAGTGAGGACTGTTATGTTTCCTTGGAGTTGATTTGAATAAATGTAATTTGAATCCCCAACACAAATGGAATCATACAGTTTGTTGTATGAGAATCGGATGATTCAGCAGACCATTGCTGATTAATTCATTAACTGAGAGGCCCCAGCTCCAGCCCCTGCCATGAGATCCTTACCCGCAGCACAAACTAAATTATCAGCAACACACAACAGGAAAAGAGCCTTCTCATTAGTCCGTATGTATTAATAAGTTCAATTCTCCTAGCCATCATGCACTGAAACCTGCTTTCATGTTTCTCACCGGTGGGATTCTCCTAATAAATGGTAATGAATATGTGGAATTGGAGAGGTCAAGATGGCATGGCAATGGAGAGGTCAAGTTGGCATGGCAATGGAGAGGTCAAGTTGGCATGGCAATGGAGAGGTCAAGATGGCATGGCAATTGAGAGGTCAAGATGGCATGGCAATGGCAGTTCTAATAAAACATACAAAACCTAGGATGAACACACCCAAGATGAAGAACGTACAGAACTAGCTAAATATTTTCAGTAAATGCATATTGTGTCTCACTGTGAAAACTGGTTGTGGTTAATAATGTTTGGGTGTAGAGATTTAGGATTTGCACCTCAACCTGGACAGTATTCTTTCTAAAAGCATGTCATTTTGATGTCTTTGCCGTATAGATGATAAATCAGGTTCCATGTTGTTAAAGTTTGCTGTATTGTAACCTGTTCTCTTTATCTCATTGATATATCTTTTATTTCACTCAACCACTGCAGTCCCTGCTAGCCAAACAGCCTGCCACACCCACAAGAGGAACAGTAAGTGTGATTCACGCAGACACACCCACCCAACCCACCCATCCCTGTGCACTACGCAAACTCTTTTCCCATGTGCTTCCAGCTGTTAACGCCTGAGTTTTTTTTTTTTTTTTTTTTTTTTTTTTTCTCTCTCTCCCCCCCCCCCCTATCCCCCTCTCTCTCTCTCTCTCTCTCTCTCTCTCTCTCTCTCTCTCTCTGCGTTTTCAGGAGTCGCCTGCACGGGCCGCCTCTGGCTCGCCCCGGCCCACCGGTCGCCCAGGCCCCACTAACGTGGCTAGCGTATCGCCCATGACGACGGTGAAGAAGCCGGACCCCAACATGAAGGGTGAGCATTGAAGTCTCAACTGTAGTCTGTGCTCAGTGCCGGGTTTGGCTCCTGTGCGTTGCAGCGTGTAAAGGAATAGCACTGCACAGTGTTGAGTGCAGCCAGGCCAATACAGAGCGTGCTGTAACCCGAGTGGGCTCCATGTTGGAGATCATCTCTCTCTCTCTCTCTCTCTCTCTCTCTCTCGTGTTATCTTTTTTCTTTCTTCCTCTTATCATCTCTGCTCTTACTCTTTTCTCCCTGTTGTCCTTGTCCCATCTGTCTCACTTTTCTCGTTCTCTCTTCCCATCTCTCTCTTCCCATCTCTCTCTGACATTGTATCCTCCTTTCTCTGATTTTACTGTTTATTTTGTATGTACCCATTTTCACAGTCCTCTTTCACTTACTTCGTCTTCGTCCCTTTCTGTTGATACACTGGTTCTCCATTCTCTCAGGACGTTGGGAGACCCAGACTAGTGTGTAGCCAGTGCCCCCTAGAGCTGACTGTGTACATATTTCCAAACAAATACTGACACTACAGACAGGACTGAATTATGGAAGTTAGCAACTTATTGTGTACCTTTTTTACCCTGCCACCTTCAGGGAAAATACAAACAGATTAATATTTAGTGTGGCTTTGTTGATTATTCTCCACTAGTTTAGTGTTCAAGAGAAAGAGAAAAAAAAGGTATTTTATTTTTCAAGCAACTATCCAAAATGATCAATAAATATTGTTAGAATTGGAATCCCATTCCAAAGAAGGTTAATGAAATGCAAATGCATTTGCTGTCTGAGAGCTGGCTGATGCTCTTCTGTGGTCAGGGGCGGCAGCGAACGAGGGAGTGCTGGCCAACTTCTTCAACAGCCTGCTGAGCAAGAAGACCGGCTCCCCCGGAGCCCCTGGCTCACCGGGGACCCCAGGCGTCCAGGGCTCTGCCAAGAAAACAGGTACGACCCCCACCCCAAACCTCCAAAACCCCCCCAATACCTTCAGTCCCCTCCTCCTCTCTCCCTCACACACACACACACACACACACACACACACACAGGCTGTCTGTTGTTGTCTTTGGATCCTACTGTTGTGCTCTCTCATTCGCCCTGAGAGAGAAAGAGACAGGAAAAGGAGAAAAGAGAGGGAGAGCTTGGAGAGGCCCACCTACCCATCAGCCCCTCCTCCTCCTCCTCCTGCTCCTGCGCCAGTGGAATTGGGTGAACGACGCTCTGGCATGAAGCATCCCCGACCCCATACTACCACTGATGCGTCACGCGCTGTGGCTGACATCATGACCTAATGCTCCAGACTAAACTCCTCATACTGCATACTCACCACGCTGCATATACAGTACACCCCCCTTCTTATGGCTTGTGAAATAATATCATCACTTTCATGTTCTGTTATTTGTCACAACTGCAGCTTGCAACATTGCATCATGATTGCAATGTGGTGCAAAAACAGTTCATACGTGTTTCTGATGCTGTAAAGTCTTCTTTCTGTAGACAGAGGGAAGAAAATTAATTGCAGTAGGTTTCACAAAGCTAGCTGCCCATTGATCAGTGATAAGATTTATCAGTGCTGTTTCTCTCATCTGTCATTATTCAAACCCAAAGAATCATTCTCATTCATTCGCATGGAGCTCTCGAGTTTGATTCCCTCTGCTGTTTTTAACGGCTATTTTTGCATGAGTGCTGCTACCCAGTCCATCTTTCAGGCATGGACAAAACCGCACGTCTGCAAACTCCATAAGCTGGTTGGCTTGTGGTGGTTTGAGTAACCCCTGTGTACGTCTCTCTCTCCCCGCACAGAAGCTACAGGAGATTACTTTCTGTTTTTGTCTTCTCTCTTTCTCAAGGGCAGAAGCCGGTTTTGACTGACGTCCAGGCGGAGTTGGACCGTATGACTCGCAAACCCGACGCCATGGTAACGGCCAACAACACCCCAACGACAGAGAACGAGGCGTGACCGCACTAACAGCAACGTCCTTCAAACGAAAAACCCTGGAAAAACAAACAAATCAAACAAACAAACAAAATTACAGACAACAAACACACTCACCGACATGCATATATAAGCAAAAAAGAAACAACTTTGACCGTATGACCAAAACTCCCCAAAGCGTATGTCCAGTTTGCAGCTGAGCTCGGTTTGCTCCGAGTTAGCGGGAATGCTAATCAAACAATTGCATTGATTAGAATGAAAGGACGGGGAATGTATTGGATTGAAGAGAGAGAGGGGGAGAAGTCCCAAAGGCTTGGCGGAGTTCGTTCTTGTTTCATCGACCCTAATGTTCTCTCTCTCGTTCATAATAATTTTTAACCCCCTTTTTTGAGTCATGCAAGGCTGAGTGAGTGAGGGAAACACTTCAACTCCCCGGGAAGGGAAACAAAATCACCTGTCCCGTTACTTTTTATTTAAATTTTTCGCTTGGTGAGGGGAGCTAGTTTTCGCTCGTTCGTCCTGCCGTCTGCTGCGTCCCTCTTAGCCAGTACCATCCATCCGCAGCTTCCTGGTCCGCGTATCCTAACCTCCAACCAACTGCTGTGGCCTCAGGGGTCTTCCTCCGAAACGCATTCTCCAACTTGTTCCATTTACTCAAACACAAAATGTTATGTAGTGTGTATGAAATCAGATGATTTATCAATACTGTTTGTATTTATAATGGAAAATCCAATCTTTTTTTCTCCTCCCTTTTGTTTAGTTTTTCCTCCCTAAATGGTTCAATTTGATTTTTGATCATAAAGTGTTCAGCTAGCACATTTAACTCCACTTACTGTATGACACTAAAACGGCACACTCCTACTGGCCAATAGCATAACGAGTGGCTACCTGTCCGAGGGCCAATCAGACACCACTGAGGATCCTGTAAATATATTAAGAAGAAAACAAATATTTGCTATACAAGTTTTTTTTTTTGTTTGATTTTTGTACAAAACAAATGCAAATGCAATTATTTTAGCAAAATTATGAAGTGCTTCAGAATGAAGTCTGAATTGGGAAGAGGAGGAGTTGAGTGGTTTAGCATGGCAAATCTTTCTGTTCCCATGGCTACAGGTGTATGCATGTTTTTGAGTGAAGGCGCCAGGACAGCATCTTTACCTTCAAAAGAAACAAACAAAAAACAAAACTCCCAAAGTGCCTGGCACATTGTACTGTTTGTGTCGTAGTAGGGGTGCTTGTCTCGTGGAGAATTGCACTGTAGTACAGACAGCAATGGTTTTCTTTTTCTTATTTTTGTCCACATCATTTTCCAATTAATTTATTTTGTTTCATTTGTTTTGTACTACTTACGTCTGGTCTTTGTTTGATTTGACTATTTTTGCTTCCATTGGTGGCCTAGACATTGTTCAGCTGAGCAATAGAGAGCATGCCTTTCTTTTTTTTTTCCTTTTGTTTGAATAGTCAAGTAGGGAAAAGTGGCTTAACTAGGCCGTTAGCTGCACAAGCATTAGAACCAACTGTAGAGAAAGAACCTACGTGCCCTAGAGGAACACACTCATGTGGCTCCGCCTACTTGTGTAATATCTCAATGCCGCCAGGCCAGGTGTCACAGGACGTTGATTTGTGCGATATTTAAAAAAAGAAATGGCTTTGTCCTCACACATGAATGAAAGACGAAATGTTATTTGTGTACTTTTACTCAAATCAAATGTTGCTTTTTATATATATATATACATGTTATATAAACTCAACTGTACTGCAGTTCATGTTGAAAAGAAGACATTCCCAGCACTACACCATGTAGATGTAGAAGCGTGTCCCCATTTGAAGACTAGTTTTGGCTGTAATGTTTTCCATATTTCTCTGCCTCCCTCTGCATCTCTCTCTTGCGCGCTCTCTCTCTGTGAGTGTGAGTGAGTCTGTGTCTGAGTGAGAATGAGAGTGAGGATGAGAGTGGCTCATCCCCTTTGCCATCAGTGCAGTTGCTCCGTACTCTCTGTCTGTACTCAGGGTAGAGCCTTAACTCCCCCCCAAACGCCAGCCTTGCCCTCTGCCTCTTCATGCCCACGCCATGCAGTCTGCATCCACAGCCATTGGGAGTTTCATGCCATGCTCACGTTTTGCAGTGTATTATGGAGTCAGATGCCACCATATCAAAGAACAGATACACCAGAGAACTGCAAATATTATTTGGCTCATCAGGGTGTTTCGTACAAGCACAGGTAGTTTAAAGCCTCAAAGCTCTTTTTTCCTCCATGTTCTGGTGATGCAAACGTTCCATGTTCTGGTGATGCAAACGTTCTCCTGTGGTTACTTTGTTTTTCCCTTTGCCTTCTCTGTTCAAGCTTTGAACTCTTTTAACATGACAGCGCAGCTATGTGGCTTCTTACTAACGACAACCACATCTTTTCAAAAAAATGGACAAAAAAAGGAATCTGCTGAGAAATTGGAACCAAAGACCTAACTCCCACTTGTGTTTTTAGACTGTGTAGCGTCTGTGTAGAGTAGCGTTCCCTCCGTCTCTTGCCGAGCTTCTTATTCCAAAATGGATTTTGTGCCTCCTGGGGTGGTCCGGAATTTAACTCCGGAACCTTGGGGTTCAACTCAGTCATTTTAGCTCTTTCTGAGGGAAAAAAACCCACATTGTAGTAGTGCAGTGTCTACTTTTTTTTTTTTTTTTCCTTTTTTAACTGACTGATCAGTAGATGAGGTAGAAAGAACAAAGAAAAAGAGAAATCAGTATAGGTGAAGAACGCATCCAGACTTCTGCCCCAGCCTTTATTTTCTTTTCCTGTTGTAACCTAATCAGAATGCAGTGCTTAGCAACCACCTGCACCAAGGATGAGCATTTATCACTGATTTTCAGGCTAAATACTGTAACACAAGATTTGCTGCTTTCATGTCAGATCCAATGCACTTCATTGGGCCTGAGGCTAAAATCAACCCTTCCTTCCAGCTACAGAGGGAAATCCAGTGAAATGCTTAAAAAAAAAAACACCCTGTCTGCCCTTTGGTAATCTGTTGATGAATTTACTCATAAAATAAAACTGAAATGCACTTAAACATAGATTTTTTTATTATTATTATTTCTGTGTGTTTTCCGTGTGAACAACACTATCCCTGTTTGGATGGTCTACACATCTTAAATGGCTTGCTATAAATGTACCTCTGCTCTCCAGGGATGTCATGCCAGTAGTCTCATTTATGGGGGGCGGAGGCAGGTAGAGGGATAGTCTTAAAAATGAGAATGTCATGTCTCTGTGAGTGTAATTCAACAGTTGAAGTTAATTCAAGTCCTTGTCAGTCTTTCAGTTGTATTTTGGTTTTCCAATGAGTCCTTTCCTGTGGAAACGCCTCCCAACACTCTTCTGTTTGTTAGCCAGTTTCCAGCACATACACAAACTATTCTTGATTTCAACAAAGGAATCACTTCACATGGTTAATATAAACCAGACATTTGAGGCATGGTAACAGAGTGCAGGCCTTTGGGTTGCCTGCAGTCAATGCCCAGTTCTATTGTTGAAACATCTGCTTTCTCAAGGAGAACAATCTCAAATGACAAAACAAAAACAAGTCAACAGTCATCACACAAACTCCCCTATTTGGCCTCACCATAGTGGCGCATTGGTGCCCCTTAGGTTTTGGTTTGAAGTTTATCCTTTCTTTTTTTCTAATGGCACATAATGCAACCACAAATCAACCCAGTTCTGTTCTGCTTCAGTACCACCGGACTGGAACGTAACTGCTCTGTGCTCTTAATCCTACTGATATGCATTTGCCCCTGCAAAGAGAAATGTTCAAGTATAGGAGTTAAAATAAAAACGCTTTTGCTTCCGTTCCTTTTATATATGGGGTTAAACATTTTAACCCCAAGGAGGACCGGATGTGTCTCTGTGTTTGTTACATCATGCACACGCCAACAAAAGTCTGAACTGTATGGCTTTAATCTGATGCATTATTGTGGAAATTCGCTTATAGTGCGGGTAAAATTAAAGGAAATGTGTCTCAGTCCATTGGCTTCAATAAAGTAAGAATCCAGAGCGATGGATTACCTGGTGACTGTTTCTCAGTGTGTTAATGTCATTGTTGTGTGTTAATGTCATTGTTCAAGATGGTCGAGGTATTAACTGAATATAGAGGATGACCATAGTAAGTTTTGCATTAAGAGGCATTTCATGGTATTATGGTAAGGCTCAATTGAGCCCAGATAGAAATGTAATGTCCTCGGTTGGGAAATGATTGCTGAGCTTCCGGTAAGGACGGCTACCTAGAGAGCTGGTTAATTATGAAAATCTGGGTTTATTGAGCAACCTGACAACTTTTAGAAAGAAAGAGAGCTAAAAAAAGTATGGTTTGGTGCTGCAGCCCACTTCAACATGCCATTGGAGACTCTAGACAGGATTGCTGATTATAATAACCCTCCCCAGTAGAGGGCAGTAGTTTCCTGCCAGCATCTGCCCATCACTGGACATCGCATTAGCAACAACCATGCAAGTAAACAACTAAGAGGCAAACAGACTTCTGTAGATAAACTACAAGGTGGTAAATAGACTTATGTAGGTAAACCCGAACGTGAATTAGAGGTTGTTTGTACATCCATGATTCTAAACAATACAACGTTTCATCATATTTTAAGGTTCTACTTTCAGTAATATTAATATAGGGAGATATGTGTATTTTATTAGTTAATGTAAATTTGTAGAATGACAGATGAAAAGTATTCTAAATGTGCAGGCCTACTTGTACGCAAATGTATGTGTAGGCACGGTGTTCTCGTGCGTAAAAATTGTGATTGGTTCGATAGCTGAAATTTGAAGCTACATGCCTACCTGCCCAGGCATCACGAGGACACACCTGTGTTGCACGTCACCATAGAGATTGGTCTAGCTCTCGGACGCTCGAAGCTGATTGAAACCTTCTCCAACAATACCATATTGTCCGACATAGAGAAAGCTCGTGCGCCCAACTATCCTATGCCTTGCCATTCTCTGAACGAAAACACACGCAAGAACCATCTGTTGGATTCACGGATACGATGGGCTGTGGCTTCGCTGAACAGACTGTGTTCACTGGGTGAACATTGTTCGACTTTTTGAAGCATTTTAACCTAGAGGAATGACCAGTTTCGAGGGCGGAGACTAGCAAACAACAACATTGTGTTGTACATCTTCTTTGGACGACAAGCTAACATGGCTTGACGAAACCAAGCTAAAACTATCGTTCGGGCCGTTTTGGATGTTTATGCTTTTGCGTGAAAGGCGCACACAACGAGGAACCATGGAGCTTGCTTGCCAACTCCCTAAAATGAATAGGTGCTGAGGGCTGTGCAGAACAAACCAAATTCATTCTATCATATCCTGACGGACCTCACTGCGCGCCGTCCTCAAAATATCTACGCATGTGAGACAATTTGTCGTTATCGAACATTTATGGAACATTACAATACCATTCTCCTGCAAAGAAATCGTAACGTAGACCCATGTGGGTACAGTAGCCAGCGTGTTGTAGCCTACATTCCAGAAGCGGTTTATTGTAGCCTGTAGCTTACAGCGAGCGTGTCGACATTAAAAACTGAAAAGTCTAACTTAGTGTTCGGATTTTCCTTTTGAGAACGAAAGATTCGTATCCATATAAAGTTATTCTTTAAGTCCGTGATCGCGGAGGACGAACAAAAGGGAAACATGAGGAATACCGAGGAGACGGACGGCTTTGATGGCGAGGCCTCCAATACTTCCATGATCTCGGGTGCAAGTAGCCCGTACCAGCCGACTACGGAGCCCGTACACGCCAGAAATGTACTGGGAGGCATCAGGTGTGACATAGAGTACCTGAGGTCGCACTTCGGCATTTTAAAAATCATCGAAGTGGTAAGTTGCACGCACCTGGTCACTGCTGTATAAAATCTGCTGTTTTTTTTTTTTTTTTAGGAATCAGTCGTTGAATAATATTTATTGTGGACGAATCAATTAATCAAGGAAATGGACAATCTTATTATTATTATTATTTTGCATGGTAGGCAAATTGATTATCAGGTTAGTGTCACAACGCTCTCTGCAGTAGCCTATAGCTGTCAGTCAGGAGCTTCTGTTTCATTTCTGATAACTTGTCAAGAGAATCATGGACAGGAACCGTGTTTTTCCGTGTGGGACTGATGCCAAATGTCTCCAAGGCCCAATTTGTGTGAAGCAAATTACGTTTGGCACTTACGTTTCCCGTCTAGATGTGACCAAAATGCATTAGAGTCAAAATTAACGAAACGATATTCAGATTTCGAGATAGATTTCCATATCTGGAATTTCAGGCACCACCCTGAATGTCCCATCTCCCTAAAAGCCCAAGCAGTGGAGTTCTGGAGCAACGGCCGGGTGTTCTTCACATAAACAGCGGGTGAAACCAGGATGATACTTCCCCTTGGTCGCTTGCGTGAAACCAGGATGATACTTCCCCATGGTCGCTTGCCGATAGATTTTGCAATCTCTGGAATGCAACTGTTGAATAGAACGATTTGGCCCGTGTGTGTGTGTGTGTGAGAGAGAGAGAGAGAGAGAGAGTGCGTGTGTGTGTGTTTGTGTGTGTGTCAGAGAGAAAGAGATGGACATACCGAATCTGAGATGTATCTCTGCATACAGTCTATGGAAATGACCTTGTCCATGTTGGCTTTCTAGTGCCATGTTGTCATAGGAAATTAATGGAATGTTTGCAGCGAGGAAAGACAAGGTCTTTTCCACCACATAAGAGAGCATGTTTCAACTAAATAAGATATATCTAACATACTTTTCCCAAATCCTGTTGCTTGTCCCTGTTCTGGGAGGTATAAGAAGTTTAAAAATGCAGTGCATTTCGGAAGTCAACTCAATTGTCCTAAAATAATACTCCTTGAAAATCAAAAAGAAAGACAGAAAGTTGAAACAAATAAAGTGCTAAACAGGAAGGCAGTATGGCCATATTTGTCCTTGAGGAGGGCACACACATACACATACTGAGGTTGCACATGGCCACCTTTTCTTTTCATCCGTCTGCACTTACCTGGGCAAGGTGAGAGCATGCAGCATGTTCCATGCGGGCGCAGGTATGAGGTCACTGGGAACACAGCTGTTTGTGTAGGACCAGCTCCCAGCCCCGGGGAGAGAGACAGGGGGGCTTTGTGAGAGGAGGGGGCAGGAGACTGTGAGCTCAGGGAGGACTCTTCTTCAGTTCTTGGAACTGAGAGAAAGAGTCCGGCCCGCAGATATCACCTCACACACACCTGGCATGTTTATACAGGGAAAAGGAGGATGTGGAGGCGGATGACTTGAAAAGTGTGTGTGAGAGAGAGATAATCTGAGAGTGCGTGCTACAGTATGCATTCGTGTGAGTGAATATGCTTTAGTGTTTGTGTGTGTTTTGTGTGTTTGTATAAGAGAGAGGGAGAGTATGTGTTTGTTTTTACATTATGCACACACACTTCTGAGTACTTGCATGCACACACACTTCTGAGTACTTGCACACATGCATGTGTGTGAATGGAGGTGTGAATATGGTTGCTGGTGAATGTGCTCTGTGGAGCTATGTGGCCTTTTGAATGGATGAGCCGCATTCCTGTCCCTGATTGGCCTAATAGCACACCGCCTGCCTAGGGCCGCCCTGACCTGATCAGAGCTTACATAAGATAAAACGGGGTTGAACTCAACTCGGCCAACTTGAAAGCAAACAGGAAATTCATTTAAGAACCATGGCTGGCCCACACCTTCTGAAGTGCCTCCAGAGACCGATTGTCGTGGACTCCAGAGAGGTGGGCGGTATGCACCGGGTGGTGCGGTGAAGCCTGCAGTGTTTGGAAACCCGGGCTCATAAAAAAAGAACCTGCTTAGTCAGTGTCTTGGGTCCATGACCCTTGTGCGTCTCTGGTTTACACGTTAACAGCAGAGTGCCCGCTGTGGTTAGACTATCCAACATCACCACGCGCATAGCTATTAGTCATCAACTCGGTCTGTCAGAGGCTAGTTAGACTGTCCAACATCACCACGCGCATAGCTATTGGTCATCAACTCGGTCTGTCAGAGGCTAGTTAGAGCCACTGAACTGTCTTACTTTCACGCTGGCTTCAGTGTGTGGATCTGACACCATGAAATTCCAGTCCAGGACGAGATATCCTCATCCTCATCCTCACCCTCCTGCTCATCCTCATCCTCACCCTCCTGCTCCACTCTACTCTTTCATTCATGTTGTTCTTTCCTTTCCTGTTCCATTCTGCTGAGAAGGTGGCCTTTATGTGCAAACGCGCACATGGCTTTACAGGTTGGTTTTCACTGAGCATTCACATCATATGGAAAGAGCTGGCTGGCATTGTGAAGGAAGTAACATGTTTCCTTTAGAACCATTTCCTCTTCTTTTGTTCTTTTGTGATGATGGCCGTTAGTACTACATGTGTCTTTGGCTCAGCCAAGCCAAGTGGTCCCCCTCACCTTTCCCCCTGCCAATGATTTACCTGAGGCCTCAACAGGATGCTGGGAAGTCTGTTTTACTGTTTAAGCTCTAGCCGGGTGACCCCACACACCACACACCAGCTACTTGGCTAGATTCAGGGGTGTTGTACATACTCAGATTCTGGACACAGTTTTTCTCATTAGGGGGAGAAGAGTGGGGCCTCCATCCTCATTCTCATCACACACCGCTACACACCCTCTGCTCTCCTCACACTCAGGTTAATGCCTAATGTAAAAGCTTGGCCAACAGCACTTCCATTTGTCATTTTTTTAGAAATGTAGTGATAGGCTTGTGCTGTGGTAATAGACTATTTGTCCTTGCCAGGCAGTTATAAAAGTGAAGATTTTTTGAAAACCTGTTGTAATTACATTGTAATTAATTGATTTTCATATGTCATCATAGTCCTGAAGCCTTAGTTTGTGTCGCCCCATTTACCAGCAGTTGGTAGGTAAATGAGAAAAGCAAATATTAATCAGTGTTGGAATCATAAACAAATAAAAGGAATGCATTCATGACGCAGGGATGTAACCATGGAGATGACATTTCATCCGAGTGAGTGGTCTTGCTGGAGTGTATTCCCTAGTGACTCTGGAGGACCCTTAAAAGGCCACTGTGTGTGTCACCACACCCTACAGCTGACTGTTACATAACCCCCCTTCCCCTCTGACAGTGGCCTAGTCTGGCATCTGCACAGGAGGTTGATGTGCTCTTCAGAGAACTGGATCCTGCTGTGGCTGGTCTGGTTGGAGAGGACTGGAGTGATTGGTACTGTCAGGGGTGTTTCAGATTTCTGTAGTCTGGCAGGTATTGGAGGTAGAGGGTCCATGGCCTGTCTGGACGCTGATGAGACAGCCTCGGCCTTAGAATCTCCCCACCATTTCGCATTAATGAAAAAAAATAAAATGTTTCCAGGGAGTTGAGAGCTGTATGAAGTTGTTACATTCCAGGGCAAATGTGTCAACTGGCCTGCTAACAGAAATGTGGGTCTTTTCTCGGTGAGAGTGTGTTTGTGCCTGAGTGAGATTGTTTTAAGAGAAGGAAGTTAAATGTTATTGGGAGCAGTTTCAGCAACATGTGTGTGGAGCTAAATGAAGTTACCAGATGCTGTCTTTGTGCCACTGGCATTCATTCAGCAGGGACTGTGTATGCTGCTCTGTCTTGTTCTCTTCATCCCTCTCTCTCTCTCTCTCTCTCATTTTCTCTTTGCCCTTATCTACACATCACACACGTGGTCTATAGCAAGGTGAAGTGTTTGGGCTTTGTAGAGGACATCCCCAAGGCCAAGTAGATGTGGCGAGGCTGTGAGTTATGTCTTGCAGACAGACAGCTGCAGGCCGCTGGAGCTGAGTTGAATGGCCTGTCAGCATAGAGGGAGGGACGCGATGGCCATGGGCCGGACTGGGGATGGGCGGTGGAGGTGGTGCTGGTGTGCCTGGGGGGGAAGTGGACTGGGCCGAGGCAGGCTCTTCCTTCTGCTCCCCTAGTAACAGATGGCGTGTGTGTGTGCGTGTGTGTGTGTGTGTGTGTGTGTGTGTGTGTGTGTAGCAGGGGGTCTGACTTCAGCTCTGAGTAGCTATTAGTGCACTCATCTACTGTAAGCCCCCTGATGAATTATGTGGTGGCGGTGGTCTCACACTGGGACAGGGTATTGGTGGGGCATGTGTGTGTGTGTGTGTGTGTGTGTGTGTGTGTGTGTGTGATCACTGATCCACTTACCCAGCATGCTGTGTCTGCGCTGCTTGGGGCACCTGCTCCCCCCTCTGCTGCACTCGGCTGGGCTGCTTGGGCAGGGCCACGTTTATCGACTGCCATTACTTCATCCACACACACACACACACACACACACACACACACACACACACACACACACACCGACTCCTTCTCAGTGTCATGCTGCTGGTCTGCAGTGTCTGGAATCTGAAACTGCTGCCTCTCAGGCCTTAGACTTGCAGCATTTACATTATGTTTATTTGTGTGTGTGTGTGTGTGTGTGTGTGTGTGTGTGTGTTTGTCTGTTGTATTTAGATGCTGTGATAGATATGGAAAGCTATAAAATTATATGGAAGATAGTGAGATGAATAGATAGAGGTAGGTATCTAGGTAGGTTGGTAGAGAGGAGAGAGAGAGAGAGAGCTAGAGAGAGAGAGAGGGAGAGAGAGAGGGAGAGAGAGAGACAGAGAGAGATGTATATATAGAGAGAGAGAGAGAGAGAGAGGGGGGGTATGGACAGATGACAGACAGAGCAAGGGAGAGATGATGTAGATAGGAATCTAAGAGGCAGAGAGGAAGTTGTGGAAATGAAATCAGAGGTGAGAGAAAACCTGCACCCCCAGTTAGTCCTGTTCTCCCAACACTTCTGTTTCTTACACAATAGGCCCGCAGTGACAGTTCACCAGATTAGCAAATCTTTCCCATCTGCTTGGACAGCCGTTGGGATGACTGAGGCATTTCTTAAGTATTCCATATCTTGACTAGCTTGTTTATGTTGGGTGTGGTATTTATTTAAGCTTGGCTGCACAGGCTGAAGATGGTCAGTTGTGCCCTTAACTCAAAGGGAAAGGTAGCTTTGGGAACCTAGCCATTGTTGATAATTCGTTATTTGAGATTGGAAAGCTTGTATTGGTGTCAAGGCAAAAGGCTGAAGACACCACTGTTTTCACAGACACTAAACATAGAGGCAAATGGCCTTAAGTTATCACAGTTAAGTATAAGTATAAGTATAAGTATATATGCTCTTTTGATCCTGTGAAGGAAATTTGGTCTCTGCATTTATCCCAATCCGTGAATTAGTGAAACACACACAGCACACAGTGTACATACACACAGTGAGGTGAAGCACACACTAATCCCGGCGCAGTGAGCTGCCTGCATCAGCAGCGGCGCTCGGGAAGCAGTGAGGGGTTAGGTGCCTTGCTCAAGGGCACTTCAGCCGTGCCTACTGGTCGGGGTTCGAACCGGCAGCTCTCCGGTTACAGGTCCGAAGTGCTAACCAGTAGGCTACGGCTGCCCTAAGTTTCTGTCCCAGTTCTGACCAATGTTTGCAGTGTAATGTATGCAACATTAGGCAGTAGGTAGGCCGACCTGTATTTCTTCATTGGTCTATACAGCTGGTCTGCATTGCAATATTTGAGTATTTCTTCATTGGTCTATACAGCTGGTCTGCACTGCAATATTTGGCCTAGTTGGATGTGACTGAGCTCAGAGATGTTCAGCGATGTTCCACATTGGACATAGCTCCAAACTGGACTGGGACTGCTCTATGGAGAAATACCACAGCCTGTCCTTGTGTTTTCCTGAGTAGGCAGCCCTGTGCAGTCATCACTGTATGTACTTGAATTTCCCTTTGGGGATCAATAAAGTATCTATCTATCTATCTATCTATCTATCTATCTATCTATCTATCGTTTCTGTGAGGTGGCCAGTCTTTGTGGTTGTAGATAGGGAGGTTGGTGGTGTTGCCATGGGAGGTGGGAGGTTGGTGGTGTTGCCATGGGAGGTGGGAGGTTGGTGGGAAAGGAAGGGATACTGCTCTCCGTATTTGGGCTGTTGAATCGTGCGTGTGTGTGTGCGTGCTGATTCAGGGAACTGTGTGTGTGTGTGTTTTGTCTGGCAATGTCAACTGTTTGTGCAGAGTAATACTGAGATAAAGCCTCCTGTGTGTGTGTTGCGTCTCTGATGTGTCTCAGGGTGGATCAGAGGGAGAAGAATGCCAGACGGCAGAAGACATGGAGAGATGAAGGCAGAGAGGGGGATAGAGGGGGTGGGGTAGAGCGATAGAGAGAGGGATGAGGAGGGACACATATACATACACACACGCATACACACACACACACACATACACACACACGCACACACGCACACACATACATACATACAGCGATAAACCAAACACTTAGTATCTGTTTTTAACATGGAAGCTGCAAGCAGAATAAGGTTAAGTGTGTGTGTGTGTGTGTGTGTGTGTGTGTGTGTGTGTGTGTGTGTTTGTATGGTACAGACAGGGGAAAAGGGTGTGAAACAGAATGTTTGTGTGTGTGTGACAGCACTGGTAAGGAACATCTGTGTAAAATGTGTTTGAGAGTCAATGAGAGAGCATGTGGCTGTCCAGACGAGAAAAAGAGAGAGAAAGAGAGAGTGTGTGTGTGTGTGTGTGTGTGTGTGTGTGTGTGTGTGTGTGTGTGTGTCCGTTCGTCCTCCAGAGAAACAGGCTGGAGGAGCATCTGCGTGTATAACGTCTCACTGACACCAGCCTGAACTCTGGGCTGCCATGTTGGTGTAACCCAGGGGCCACTGGCTCAGCTTATTTTTTGGTGTGTGTTTTTGTGTGTGTGTGTGTGTGTCTGTCTGTCTGTCTGTGTGTGTGTGTGTTTCCCAATTTCCCCTTGGGGATCAATAAAGTATCTATCTATCTTTAGGGGCCATTGACTTCTAAACTCTAAATATTTAGAACCCAAATGAAAGTTTTAGTAGCCAGACATCTGCAATGTGAGTAAGTCACACATTTAAAACTGTTCTGGACTAAATATACTGGTAATGTGGAGACTCATCACATGATGTTAGGAGCCTGTATCAGTTGGCTGGAATTGGCGTTCTTCTAGACAACCGTCGCCACAGGCAAGTGACAGAGAAAGGAATGGCCACAAAATAAAAAATGAGATGTGTTGGCGAACATTTAGTTGCCATGTGGACTCCCGATGTGTTTTCATCTGCATTTTACGTGTGTGTGTGTGTGTGTGTGTGTGTGCGTGCGTATGCGGCGCGGTGCGTGTGTGTGTGTATGCGATGCGTGCGTGCGTGCGCGTGCGCGTCGCGTCGCGGCGATGCGTCGCGGCGTGCGGCGTCGCGTCGCGTCGCGTCGCGTCGCGTCGCGGCGTTATTGCGTGTGTGTGTGTGCCTCTATTTCGTCTACGTCTGACAGTGACCGCTCCATTAACACCGTCCTTACTCTCCCATGATCACACAGCTCATTCGTTTCTCGGCCTGAAAGCTGCGGCGATGCGACGCGCAGAATGACCTCTGTCCTGTGGCACGGCACGGCTCTTTATTTAGAATCGCAGGCCGACGCGATCCGGTCTGGGCCGGTCCCGATAGGTTGCGACCGCTCATGGTGGTACGGTCTGGAATGCAGTGGGGTGGCAGTGATTCTACTCTATTTGGACCGGGCCTAGGCCATAATCAGCCTGAGGTTTTGGGTCTGGAGAGGCGAGAGGAGGGATGTGTGTGTGTGTGTGTGTGTGTGTGTGTGTGTGTGTGTGTGTGCACTTAAATAACACACCCACCACACACCGACGCGACAGGAAAACGCTGCTTAACCCTGCTCTCACTTGGCCATAGTGCCCCAGCCATCCTGCTCTCTCTCTCTCTCTCTCTCTCTCTCTCTCTCTCTCTCCATTTGAGTGTTTCTTTCCATCCATATTCTCCCTGTCTATTTCACTTTCCAACTTTCCATCCCTCTCCATGACCTCCTGTCACTCTCATCTCAATCTTGCACTCCCCCCCTCACCCCCCACCCTCACCCCCCCTCTCCTCTCCCCATCTCTCCCCATCTCTCCTCCTCTCTCTCTCTCCCTCTCTCCTCCTCTCCCTCTCTCCTCCTCTCCCTCTCTCCCTCTCTCCCTCTCCCTCCTTCAGTCTCCTTCTCTCTTTAACAACTTCAGTTCAAACAGATGAGTTCTGCGTGACTCCTCTTCAGTCTCTCGTCCAAAAACTCAGACGCTCAGTGGTGTGCGTGTGTGCGTGCGTGCGTGTGTGCGTGCGTGTGTGCGTGTGTGCGTGTGTGCGCGTGCGTGCGTGCGAGGTGTACAGGTGTGCGTGGGTGTGTGCGTGATGTGCATGCGTGTGTGCGTCGCGTCGGTGCGATGCGTGCGTGTGTTGCGTGGGTGTGTGCGTGTGTAAGGCGCGTGTGTGTGTATTAATGCGTGCGTGCGTAGGTAAACATGCGGGTATGCAGGTGTCGGTGGCGTGTGTGTGTGTGCGTGCGTGCATGTGTGTAATGCGCGTGCGTGTGTGCGTGCGTGTAGTGCGTCGCGTGGCGTGTGTGTGTGTGTGCGTGCATTGCATGCGCGCGCGGCATGCGTGCGTAATGTGATAGATGCGTGTTGTGCATGGCAATCGCGATGTTTCTGACACACAC
>NC_063202.1:1794989-1842489 GCF_017589495.1 Alosa alosa | reverse complement strand
CACGTGTATGCGTGCGAGGGTGGGATTGTCTGGTTACAGGCTACACCCACTCCGTCTTCTGCTCAACCTGTTAAAAGCCTCCCAACCCCACCTCCACCACCTCCACCTCCACCTCCCACCACCACCACCCCCACCTCCACCCCCAACTCCACCTCCACCACCCCCACCTCCACCTCCTCCCCCACCCCCACCTCCACCTCCACCCCCAACTCCACCTCCACCACCCCCACCTCCACCTCCACCACCTCCACCCCACCACACCCACCTCCACCACCCCCACCCCCCCTCCACCACCACCCCCCACCTCCACCTCCACCACCTCCACCCCACCACCTCCACCTCCACCACCTCCACCTCCTCCACCTCCACCTCCTCCACCCCACCTCCCGCCGCTCCCATTCCGTAGTTGCTGCTGTTGTTGTAATTAATCCACAGTGAGCTCAGCCAGCCTCCCCGGTTTCATTTTCCACAGCTCTAGATCAAAGCGCCTGGCTGGAGGAGAAAGCTCTTAACAGCCCGTCTGCACCTCCCACCCACCCAGCCTGCCGAGCTCAGCCACCCAGGCAGAGGTGGCAAGAGGCCACTCAAGTTTACATTGCCCACCCAGCCGCCCCTCGCCTTGCCGTCTCCATACTCTTAAATCATGCCAAAATAAGGAAAGTGGAGAAACTATACCGTTTGTTGCCCGATGTATGAAGACGTTTTATTTGATTTTACTACTTTTTTCACCCCAACGTTCATTCTTCCCCTGCTACTCTCTTTGCCCCTGCTGAGTTTTGCAGATCCTGAAGGTTTTCTGAATGCCTCAGGCACTCTGACTGTGTGTGTGTGTGTGTGTGTGTGTGCCTATGTGTGTGTGTAAAACACACAGCTGAAAGCGTTCTGAGAGGGATCTGTCCCCCAAATGTTCCCATTGCAGCCGGATGCTGTGCACTTGAAATGTATGTGGGCACACGCGCATGACCACGAGCTCACTCACTCATAAGCATGCAAACGTCCCTCTCATACACACCTTCACACATGCACACACAGGTGCCCTTGAAATGATATACAGATGGTGTTCAGTACACACCCTGTGCTCATCATCTGTACATGCAACATTACATATATGTGCACACACACGTGTACACACACACACACACACACACACACACGCACACACACACACACAGAATAAGAGACTCTTGAGGTAGAGGAGAGACTCTTGGTTCAATACGCACTCATGTAAGCAAGAGCAAAGAAAGCTTATCTAGTACACATAACACACACGCACACACACATACACACACACACACACACACACACACACACACACACATGCATGCACACACGCACGTACACACACACACGCCATTTCCCCAAGTCCTTGCCAGCTGTAAATCATTTTGTCCCAGCTCCCTCATGCCCCTTGGTAGCCTGATGGCTCTCTAGCCTGATGGGTCTCTATTCTCACACTTCCAGAATACAGAGAAGCCTCCAACCGTGAGAGGAGAGGAGACCTCAGAGAGATAGAAGCCCCTGGAGCGATGCGCATGGCACAGTGTGTCCAGCCCCTGGAGCGATGCGCATGGCGCAGTGTGCAGTGTGTCCAGTCTCAATGCTCCTTTATTATCTCAGTCAGAATTCAAATCTGCTTGATTGCCTTGATTGAAGCCTGCTGACTGAGACATATAAAGAATTTGTTTCCTGTTTTTTGGGGCCTCACAAGTCAAAGACATTATACAGCTCTGGGAAAAATTAAAGAGACCACTGCACAGTTTTCTCATGTCATCCTACGGTTGCTGAGTGACATTCGAATGAGTTGAGGTCATATTCAAATTTGCAGTGCTCTCTTAATTTTGAATATGACTGTCAACTCAGCAACTGTAGAATGACATCAGAAAAATGTGCAGTGGTCTCTTAATGTTTTCCAGAGCTGCACATAAAGCTTATACACAGACAGCTTACAATATACAGCACAGGCAGTATATCATCGACATGCATTTGTACAGGTCACTAGAGGTCAAACCAGTCATAGCCTGATCCTCTGGTCAGCTCTTCATTTGCACTTCATACCGAGAAGAGCAGAGAAACGGGGGATGTCTGGCCCGCAGGAGCCGGTCGGTGTTGAGCTGGTGGTATTAGGGCCCGTGTTCCTGAGTGGGCCCAGCTGGACGTCCCCCCTGTGATGACCTGGAGATGCACTGCAGGAGCCCTGCCGTGCTGGAAGCAGCCGTGCACTCAATGCCCGCCACTCGCAGTAGTTCCCTTGTCCCATCTGTCTAAGAGGAAGGGGATGGCGTGTGTGTGTGTGTGTGTGTGTGTGTCTTTGTATTTGTATGTGTATGTGAGAGAGACAGAGAGCGATTGTGATGTTAATGTACCATAGGCAGTGGCTTGTGTGAATGTGAATGCATATGAGTGTGAATGAGTGTGTGTGTGTGTGTGTGTGTGTGTGTGTGTTTGTCTGTGTGTCTGTGAGTGTGAGTGTGTGTGTGTGTGTGTGTGTGTGTGTGTGTGTGTGTGTGCTTGTGAGTGGGTGGAAAGGTCTGCTTAGTAGCTATTTTCAGCCACATTCAGCAGAAGGCTTTTCAATAGAAAGAAAGTGCTCCCAGCTGACTTGGTCGTTATACTGTGCAATCTGAGTGCTACTGGCATCCTTGGTACCCTTTAACACAGTCCATTTCTCATGGAACACGGAGAACAAGACTGTCCACTGCCACCTCTGTTTTGGCAGCACAGGTCAGTGTAGAGGGAACAGTTTTTATTCATCAGATTCTTTCAGTTCCTTCACTCAACCAACACACATGAAACGGTAGCTGATTTAACATGCACATACATTTGCATATGTATATACTATGCATACAGGCATGTAAATACTGTATGACTGTTATGATTAGTGAGGTTTCTGTGAAATGTTCCACACTGTACAGTGTAAACAGAATCCAGTGGGAGGAGGACCTCTGAGAGAACTGCGCTGGGTAGCGTGCTGTCTTCTGCACATGGTATGGTATCCCATGAGGCTTTGCGTTTTACCCTACTGGCTAATGTTTACTTTCACATCCTCACACATGCACACACACACACACACACACACACACACACCCACACCTGTAGACTCCTAGAATGGTGCTTCCAGGAGATGTCCTGGTTTGTTAACATGCAAACAAGTGGGTGTCAGTAAGATTGTATGTATGAGAGTTCTCCCTCTCTCTCCTTTTCCCCAATCACTCTCTCATTCTCGTATGTGTGTGTGTGTGTTTGTATATATGTGTGTGTGTGTGTGTGTGTGTGTGTGTGTGTGTGTGTGTGTGTAGAGGGAGACTGATTGTGTGTCATGTGAGACACTCAGGAGTTGTGTCTGACATCATGCATTTAATCACATGACTGGGCCCTTCCCAAGTCATGAGCCGTTCAGCTGCTTCCAAAAAGAGGTGTGTGTGTGTGTGTGTGCACACTATGGTGCACACAGGTGGAGCATAAGATGTGCAGTTATACACATGTCTGTGGACACACACACACACACACACACACACACACACACACACACACACACACACACACACACAGCATAGATGTTAGCTTTGGGGGCTTTTGTATTGAAATGTGATGACAAATGACAAAACAGCAGAGGAGGACAGAAGGTGCGTAAGAGAGTGAGAGGAGAGGTGGAGAGGGGAAGAGAGGGGGAGAGGGGTGGTGGAGAGGTGGAGAGGTGGAGAAGGGAAACTGGGTGGAGGGACAGACACACATACACACACACACAGAAATCTTTCATAGGGGGGGAATGAGGACATGTGAGAAACCATGTGCTTTCTATGTGGATCGACAGACAAAGAAATGGTTGATGAGGATGTGCACAGACAGGGAAACGGTGGTACCACTGATGGTCAAATGTATGTCAGCTGCTCTCTCTCTCTCTCTCTCTCTCTCTCTCTCTCTCTCTCTCTCTCTATGTGTTTGCATGGACGTTAGGGAGTAGAGTTGTAGCACTGACCACCAGTAGTGGTGCTTGAAAATGGAATGTTTCGGCGCCCCCTGTCATCAGCTCAGTAATAGTGCCCCTCGTGCAGCCCCATGGAGACCCCACCCTTCACTCTACTGCTGCAGCACAGCAGAGCAACAGACTGCAACTTGCCTGTCACATGTGCTTTTTCCAAGAAAGTTTTTGGACAGAAGAACATTTTTGTTTGTCGATGTCTTAGCCAGATCATTTGCTTCCTTTACCAGACCCTTTAAACTCTCTCAGAAAGTCAATTTGTCCAATTCTTTTTTCTCATTAGTTTTCCCATTAGCTTTAATAAAACCACTGTATCCAGCAAAATCACCAACTGATTGAAAATGTTCCAGATGGATTTAAACAGATAGCTAAATCTGTTATCCAGATTTTGTCTCGGGCATTAGGCAGCTTAAACCTTTTTTTGTAGCAGCGGCAGCAGTTTGAGATTAACTGGTCTGTCTGTCCATCCATCCAACTGGGTGTGTCTGTCTGTTCATCTGTCTGTGTCTGACATCTGTTTGTATGTCTGTTTGTAGGACCTGGTCAACACGGTGGTCAGCACCTTCTTCTTTTTGCTGGCGTCCATTGTGCTGGCGGCGGTCAACCAGTCTGGCGCAGGAGCAGATGTCAAAAGTGTGGAGGGGAGTCGGAAATCCGGAGCAGAAATCGCTGCCGTGGTAACTTTGACGACCTCTGACCCTGTTCTGTTTTAGAATGACTACATCCCCTCAACCACCCCCACCCCCCCATTCTACATCCACAGTCTGCTAAAGTCATTCAGAGTGCTAAGCCATGGAAAGAGTCTAGGGACCCCCTGTCTCTTTCACTCACTCACTCTCTCTCTCTCTCTCCCTCCCTCTCCCTCTCTCTCTCTCTTCTGTCTCTCTTTCCTATCTGTGGATCCTTACTTGCTATAGTTGTTGTTCACGTCCCTCTCTTTTTCATACTTTTCTCATTCCAGAGTGAGGCAGCTCACTGACACTGTAGTGCACTGAACTCACTGATATTTGCTGGTGTTCTGCTGCCACCTTGTGGATGAAATGTGCAACTGTTTCCAGTGTGTGTCTCCTTGGCCTGCATTATCACACAATCTAATGCTGATGGACAGTTGTGTGTCAGAGCCAGAGCCAAAGACATGGCTGCTCCTTTGGAATGCTACCTCTTCAATAGACTTCCATTCACTAATTTACTCACTTACTTACCACCTCCCCCCTCTCTCTCTCTCTCTCTCTCTCTCTCTCTCTCTCTCTCTCTTTCTCTCTCTCTCTCTCATCTCACACTTACACACCTCCTAGTCTCTCTCAGTTGGACTCCAAACACATGTCTTAGTTATGACACATAGAGTATACTACTGCCTGTCTTTAGATCTTTCTCTCTTTCCCTCCATCCTGCCTTTTCTCTTTTCTCTCCATCCCCCCTTTCTCTCTCACTCTTTCCTCCCTCACTTGCTCTTCTCATTTACCCTTTTCTGCTGAGTCAACACGTCGGGTCATTAGTTTCATTCCTGTACTCCCCCACAACACACACACACACACACACACACACACACACACACACACAAACAGACAGACACACTGACTCTTAATTGCTCATGCAGACTCAGGCTTGTAAAGCTGGCCACCCTCTGAGTTGTCTAAAGTGCTAAAGTGCTGACTCAGCGTTACCGCTGTTCCTGTCTCCGATCTGCTGCCTGCCTGCCCCGTCCTGCCCCGATCTCTCCGTTACCTGTGCCATCTCACCCCTCACCTGTCACCTGTCCTGTCTCACCTGTTTCCGGGTCACCTGCCCTGTCTCACCTCCATAGCTGAGTAAGCCTTGTCGTTGCAGTTATGGTTCTGCATGGTCTGCCTTGTGCTGCCTTGGTCTGCCTTGGTCATGCCTGTTCTGCTCTCCTCGGCTGCCTCTCTGTCCTGTGTTTGCCTGCGTGGTTTCGTTTGCTTACTTGTTTTCAACAGAGTCGGTCATTTGCCATTTTGGTCTCGGCTGTTATGGTGTGTCCTTCACTGGTCTCCCGTGTCATTATTTATGTGTCATCATAACACTGTCCAGCTCCCCTGTATTGTTTATTTTGTCCGTCCCTGTCCAGTATGTTTGATTTCTGTATCTATCTGGGCATGCTGCCTCCTCACTGTGCTTGTCTGAGCCTTTCTGGGCTACACTAAGCTGCCCAGTGCTAGCCAGGCCTGGGGCTTTGGATATGTGCTGACTTGTAGGACAGGGCAGATGTTTCTCAGCAGGAGACGCCTGCTAAACATCCTGGTGTGCTGTGGGGCCCGAGGGCATCTGTGAAACCTCCTAGCTTTGCATGCACGCCGGGGATCATGGGTAAAAGACAAACACAGCAGCCCACGGCCAGGGAAATCCATAATAAATCATTCCTGGCGCTCAGTGTAGATAGTGTATGTGTATGTCGACTTACTAATGTGTGTGTGTGTGTGTGTGTGTTTATACTAGTTTTCTAAACATGCTTTTATGCTACAGTCTGTATGTGTTTATACTTGCTTGTATCCTCATCTAAGCTAAAGGGGAATGTCAGGGGAAATGTTCCATCAGTCTTGTCATCAGTGTGTTTGCTCTGTCTCCAAACTCTACCTCTATCTAAACATTTTTCACACATGCCAAACCTTAGAGTAGCCCTGTGTATAAAGTGGGGTGGGGTGATTGGTTCTAAATTACCAATTTAAATTGTATTGTATTAATTGTATTTATTATCAAGTTATTTTCAAAATGATCAACTTTCGAGTGATATTGTGATGCCATTTTGAATGTAGGAGCAATGCAAATGGGTGCTCCTCTGCGCTGTGTTGCAGGTGTTCGGCTTCCTGGTGACGGGGGTGTACGCATTCAACTGCTACCTGGCAGTGCGACGCTGGAGGCGGGGGGACGGCCAGGCCGGTCAGCTCACCAGCGAGTACATGCGCGCCCGCACCGCGTCCCGAGGCGAGGTGGAGGCGCGGCCTGAGCTCCAGTGACCAATCCACACAGCCCGCTCCCCCACGGGGAGCCCTCTCCCCTCATTCCCATCATCCCTTTCTGCCAGAGTCTTCACATGGACTGGGTTGGCTCGGTTCGGTCCGGTTCGGTCTGGTTCAGCTCAGCTCAGCCAGGCACAAGCTCGGCACAGCAGTGCCACCATGAAGGCTTTTCACCCAACTGGTCTCAAAGACTGGAGCCGCCCACCTCTGCTATACAAGATGGAGGATGGTTATCGGCATTGTGCGCCAGGATTTAGTCACATGAGAGACAGTCACAGTGCTGTTTGTGTGCTATCCTGACACACACACACACACACATACACACATATACATACACACACACATGCACACTTTACAACTATTTGTAAAATGCATTTAAATCATGTGACTGCCAAGATTCTCAATTTGAAGGATGTGTGTGTGTGTGTGTGTGTGTGTGTTATGTCTGTATATTCACCAGAAGATATTCAAGGATCAGAATGAGCAAAGGTCTCCTGAAGTTCCTCATGAAGAGTAAGGACACACACTGTTGGACGTGCAACATGATGGGGTTTGGGACATGTGTATCTGAGCCATACAAACCATTTAGAAGCACTTTCTGTCATCAGTAAAAACAACTTCACACCTAGCCTGTTGAGAAGCACCTAAGCCTGATGCATGCAAGCATTGTGTGACTTGTTCTGTACCACACACACACACACACACACACACACGCACATACACAAAAACACACACACTCAGAGAGAGACATTGCCAAGCAGTGACTAAATGTATGGAAAGTAGTTCTGTACCAGGCTCCTACATAGAAACTGTAGCTGGCAAGTTAATGACAATGTGACATGCTATCTCAGACCTTCACATGAGACCTTCATGCAGAAATGAAGGAGATGCATCGGCCAGAGAATGTACATATTTGATATCCATTGCAGGTTTAATGTGCTATATGAGTGAAGTGATGAAGACCATAAACATTACAACCTTTGCTTCAGATAGATAGATAGATAGATAGATAGATAGATAGATACTTTATTGATCCCCAAGGGGAAATTCAAGAAAGCTTCAGCTGGTTAATTAATGCATGGCACTAAAATGTAGCATTATGTGGCCAGATGATAACATGAAATTTAAGAGCAGCATCGGTACTGGAATTGAGGTACGGTAAAGGAGAAGCTCTTGACATAAAATAAAAGAAACATTAAAGGAGAAATTTGGCGAAAAATCGCTGGATTTCTCCTTTAAGGTAGGACTCTCAGGTGAATGGCCTCGAGCAATGGTCGCCAGTTGATGAATGTTAAAACTGAACTGGCAAATGCAAAGAATGTGTTGAATAATGGTATGAAAACCTCACATGTGTTATTAAACAAGAAGTAGGTTATGGATATGATTATGGTCCCTCTTCGGGCTGAAACTTCTCAAATGAAATTGAACAGTGAGAAGTTGAGCTGTTGTGTTGTTGTGCAGAGGGCTATTTTTAGCAGTGGAGCCTGCAGAGAGTACGTGGAAAGCTAATGTGGAAATAGCTTCTGTGGTGAACCTCCAGGGTTAGCCCAGACCTATGCTAGTGCTCCATTGTGTCCCAGTGTAGTGTTTTCAGGGAAATGGAAGCAGAGGACATGGTAGAGGGAGATTTGTACTGTATCAGGCTGCCTCTCATGCTTTCCTATCCCCTCTCTCTCTCTGTCTCTTTCTCTCTCTCACACACACACACACACACACACACACACACACACACACAGGATGTACTTCCTGTAACATATCACAAGTGTCTTTCTTTCAGTATGTGTGTGGACATGTAGGTGTTGTACATAGAACTACAATGTACATGCCATCTCAGTATGAAGGCATTCATGTATTGACGTGTATCTAACTTCATTTGTTTATGTGGACCATGTGGTGTTTTTTTCCTTTACAGAATTCATGTTCATGAAGTATGATTCAGTTCTTAATTATTCTGTCCTAATGGTATTTTGTATATTTTGATTAGTTTGAAGGATTGTTGTGTATACAAACACATATATTTGTGTTGGTTTTGTGTGTGTGCATTTCAATCAGTTATTTAGAAGAATGTTTTATTTTTCAACCTTCTCTGTCAGTGTCAAGTTATGAAGAACAGCTCCTCTTTAGCCTGCACTAGCGTTGGCCTGTGCATATGAGCTAGTGTACTTTAGCCTGCACTAGCGTTGGCCTGTGCATATGAGCTAGTGTACTGGGGTCACGCACCTTCCCAGAGTGCCTTGCAGTAGACGAAACAAGAGCAGCCAGTTACACCTTCACACAACATAGTCTTTAAAACTGTGTGTGTGTGTGTGTGTGTGTGTGTGTGTGTGTGTGTGTGTGTTTGTGTGTGTGTTGAGTGTGTGTGCTGATGTGAGATCACTTAGAAGGACCAATCTGAGGAGTTTAGTGTTATGAGAAGTCATTCTTTACACATGAATGGAAAATGAGAGACAAAACATTTCCTGGTAGCCTCTGACTCCGGCCTGGATCTGGCTGGGATTCGGCTGACATCAGTGCCACATCTGGGCCAAATCAGCACCACGTCTAAATCAGTTTTGGTCTAAATCCAGTTCAGAGTCCGCCTTTCTCTCTCTGTGTTCCATATGTTAACTGTTTTTGCAACATACTCCTCTTAATCTTAGTCTTAATACTCTTGTACCGTGAATGTGGGTTTTTCTTTCCAATTTCTTGTGGGTGTTTTTTGTTTTTTCCGTAACTGAATGGCTTCAGGAATATTTAGTTTGAAGGAAGCATGGTGAAGGGGGATCTGGTTTTTCTAGAGATAACGTGTTTTGGGTGTGCTTACGGTTATAGACAATCACTAGTGTGTATTTATAGAAGTGTCTGAAGTATATATCTTCGAAGAAGAAAAATGTGGTAGGCTATGCTTTGACATATCAATAGCAGAGCTCTCTTTTTTGGCCAATGATACTGTGCAAAAACTTTGACCAGCCTCTAAAATCTGTCTAGCTTTAGTGTCAAGCACTTGAGTTGTGACTGATTCTGGATCAATTTACAAGGTAAACTCAAGGTAAACTTTTTTAACAGAAGGCATCAGTAAACCAGAGCAATGTGTAAATATGACCTTGTCTAGGAGTTTGTATGTAAACATTATTGAATCACACACTTATATCTCTCTATTGAAGTCTTATGACTTACACCTGGATTTGACTTTTTTTTTCAACTGACATTGTGAAAATGGATGTTATGCAATCAAGGACAATAACTGATCCATGCTACATTTCAGCTCCAGTTTATTTCTGTATGCTTCTCTAGCGTACTGTTGTGTACTCTGACTTAGTACTCAAATGTGTATTTTTGTATTTATAGAAATCTATGTAGATTTACCAATGCTAATTGTGGGGTTCACATGGTTTGAGTCTGCTAACTTACAATGGAAATTAAATGATTCCAGACACTCTTGGCTGTTCATTTAAACCCTCCATTAGAAGACAGAATCAGTGGGTCACTTGTTTACCCATGATGCATGTTATGACATTGGCAGAAGTATTCAAAAACATAATAAGGGAATTTTAAGAACACTTGTTTATTGAATATATATGGCTTTCAGTTTACAAACTTTTTGGCAGTTTCACACTCTGTGACAAGAGGCAAGGAATTTCATGACACACAGTCACATACATGTACACACACACACACGTGGTGGTTTGGGAGGATGTGTTAGGAAGCGTGTGGCATTAGCAGTGCATCTTTGATATATACTGTAACCTTGGATTTTTAGTGCCTTCCACAAATACTTATAATTGGAGAAAAAACAAAACTGTAAAAAAGCTCAATGTAATTTGCAGCCTCTTTGAAGTCTGCAACTCTGAGATCTAAGCCTCTGACATTTCTGTGAGACCCTGGATTGACTTGATTTTCTCATAAACCCAGAACTGTAATTTAGCGTAAACCAATACTTACAATATCTAAAATGTCCCTATTTACAAGTTCTGTTTTGCTGCTTCCAAAGTAACACAGTATTCACTTTTATGTTCAACATTAAGCACTGTATACACAGCATTCATTTCATAATAATGCTTCTCTTGTCTTTCTAAATATGACTTTTCAGTATTCATACCTTGACATATGAAAGAAAGAAAAACAGTGCAGTTTCTGGGCAGAAGTGCTATTAGCCTTTAAAGACCATGGCTTAACTTCTCGATACCGTTATTAGCTTTGGTTTGTTACAATAGCTATATGTGTCCTGTACAAATAAAGCCTGTTAAAGAGGGCTAGAGAGAGTCATCTGACTGCCCCTGCTGCAGTCACTTTAAGGTTGTAAACATGAAGAGAGTGCAGAAACTCAGTTACACATAAGATGGCTTTCTCTCTACCCTCCACTTTCAACAAGCAAAGTCGCTAATCATTTTAATGTAACAGTATTAAAAAAATCTCCCAACTGGTACATTAAAAAAAAAAACATTTTATACCAAAAGAAGAGCAAACAGACTAATGCACTGTTTTTATCATTACATACTTTCTTTCTATTGGATTCAGCTTTGTAAGAAAAAAAGGTTAAAGTCATCTGACTTGTCCTGATTTAGCCCAGTAAACAAATTCAGAGCAAGCTAGGAAAACTACTGCGAGACATTCACAGCTTTAAGCATACACTCAAACAGCAAGGGGAGGGGGTGGTAGTTGTTGTAAACAACTGTATGGACTTCACTTTAAATACCAAAAGCAAAACACTTCAAAAAGAGTCCAAAAGATAATGCTTTTGACTGTTATCAGTGAGTGTGAGGTACATTACAGCATTCATCTGTAGTGGTGAAAGATCAGTGGTCAGTGGACTCAAGAAGGGAATTCTTCTTTTCCATCAGGCACTAGAACGGACGCCTCGACCCAGTGACATTCTGGTAAATCCCCCTCCTCAGTCTGAGTCGGAATCTGAGTCATCTAGGAGAGGGAGAGAAGGGAGGTAAATGAGAAAAGCAGATCTGGCACTCGTTGTGAAGGAAGTGAAAAGTCCCTAGTGATAGCCTATTTGATAGCTAAACTCTGGCAATGACACGTCAAAATAAACACAAGGAGCTCATAAGTTGCACATCGCCCCAATCTTTCACCAATGTTATTTCTAGTAATTCCACTATTAAGCTCTAGTTTTGACAGGACTGCTTTTGTGGTGATTCATGTAAAAGCCAAATACCCTGAGGGAGCCCAGAAAGTGGATGTGGGTATATGGATCAAAAACAGAAGTGAAATGAAAATCTTGATATTTCGTCCCCTTTTAATTATAAGGTTCTGCCTTCTGAGGAGTTCTGAGATACTGGGATTAAAAGTTTTAGAATTCAATAGAATTATATTTATGGGCTGAACAAGTCTCTTTAGATATAATGTCCAAAAATGCATACAACTTCAAGAAACCCCTCACCTCACCTTATGAAGTTGTCACATAATAAGAATATGTCAATAACTGAAT
Organism: Alosa alosa; assembly: GCF_017589495.1. Classification (NCBI taxonomy): domain Eukaryota; kingdom Metazoa; phylum Chordata; class Actinopteri; order Clupeiformes; family Clupeidae; genus Alosa; species Alosa alosa. The sequence goes on along the minus strand of NC_063202.1, from coordinate 1,830,116 downwards.
TTTGACAACAAATGTCAGATAAAACCTTATAATTCAAAGGGGGCGATTTGCAGATATTTATATGGAACTTCCTGTACACACACGTGGTGCACACAGCACCACTCATTACAAGAACAGCAATTACAATGAGGAAATTACTAGAAACCCCAATGCAACATTTTAATTGAATCTAATTTCATGTCCTGTCATGTTTACAGTGGGTGGAACAGGAAACAACATGGTTTCAGAAACCTCCAGCCAAATCTCTACCAAACCCACAACCAAGGGGCCCTCATCATAACATGGGGCTAACTTCCCAACAACCACTGCCTTCCAGAAGGCATTCTTGAAGTCTTATATGTTGTAGACTGAAAGTGATTCAATAGCTCCTTGAGTTGGATGCTAAACCATATTTTACTACATAAATCAATAATTTATTTTATTGTTACATGAATTGTAATATAGCAGAGAGGACATGGCTTTGCTGAAGCTCAGAGCACCACCACTGTTGACAATACTCATTTTGTATAATTCCCACACTAATCCATGGAAAGTGTTTCATCAAAACTTAAAAAGGAAGAAACACACACATACACACACACACACACACACACACACACGAACACGAACACGAACACGAGAACTTACGGCTGTCCCAGAGAGAAAGAGAGAGAGAGAGAGAGAACACACTTCTGCAGTATCAAATTCATAGAGAAAGAGGAACAGGTCAACGGTAGCAAGTACCTGGGGGTGTGGGTGGGTCATCAGTTGACTCTCCTCCGCCGCCCGCTTTGAGGAAATTGGCGAGGTCGTTAAAGATCAAATAGAAGTCGAGTGCAAAGAATATTGTGGCGATGAAACCAAATAACTGGAAGCAAAAGAGGGAAATGATATGAGATACTGATAGGCAGAAAATGAGTTTCAGGCAAGTTCACTTTAGTACCTAGACAATGAGATAAGAAAAAAGGGGGAAAGCACACAAAAAAGCAGAAATGAAACATTTATCATTTGGTATTACCCTTCTGAATAAGACATACAAATACATTTAAGTGACGTTTCACTGATATAACTTTATCTAATGCACTTAAAATTCCACCACATTAGTATTCTTTGGAAAACATGAGCAAAAGAATAGAATCAGGCAATAGCACACACACACACACGCACGCACGCACACGCACATACACACCACACTTCTGACTTCTTCTTCTGACTTACCCCTGCTGCTTTGGAAGCTCCATCAGGATACTTGGATACAGCAATTATGGAGATGATGAAAAAGATGATAGATGCGCTGACACAACGCAGAAAGTCCTTTATTATGGAGGTGGAAACACAGGGGGGTGTGTTTGGGGAGGGGGAGGTTGGAAGTATATCCATCAGAAGTGATCAAATATTCAGCCCCCAACGCACAAGCTACTCCACAACATGCTCACACAACAGCTCAAGTAAGGCTGAGTAAGCAAAAATCTGAAGGTTAACATTACCCTCATTAGCAGTAGCATGATTAACATTTGAACATCATTATCATCTTAACAGGAGGGGAAGAAACAAAAGAGGCCACAAACAAGCAATCTATGTAAACTATCTCTCTACAGTCTCTACTCTCACATGTTGCATGATTATTGATTATCTGATTGATTAGTTGATGCATGATTAGATCTATGATATGATATGATGATTTTCCAGGTAAGTTGTAGAGCTACATTACCATTAGGGGCCAATGGAAGCCCTTGAAGCGCTCGTTGATCTTGGTGGAGTAGGCGAAGAGGAGGAAAAGAGCCGCCAGGAACTCTATGAGAGGAGCCGTCACAAACACAGCTGCTGTGGACGCCACGAAGCAAATAAAGTCCACAAAGGACAGGATCTAGAGAGAGAGAGAGAAAGACAAAACAAAGAGGGCAAGAGGGTCAAAATGGAAAAGAAAACTGTTTATCTGCTTTGTGAAAGAAGTGTTACAAGCTTTTACAAAATACATTTCACCAAACGCACACAGTCACTTTTGACCTTGACTTCAGGAGGTGGTCATACATCAGAAGATAAATTGTTAGGAGTCCCTCAGACAGAGTCAGCACTGAGGACACAGCCATCTACATCCAGCACCTTTTGGGCATCCAACACTGTACCAACCTGCCAATGCACTTAAGGCCAAAGATTACAGTCACTAAGAGCATCCACCCCTGGGCAGCCCCACTGCCTGAAACAGCCATGGCCATAATCTGATGGACTATCAGTACAGAGTCGAATACCAGAACCAATGTGGCCTCGTCTCGGGTATATTTCAATTTATAGCTAATTTAACAGCATGGGTAAGACCCTAACTGATGAGTCATCTCAATATTCCTACGCTATGATAGCTACTGTGTACTTAATGTATGAGAACTTTGCTTGTTGATAGACTTTTGCACTTACACCTGCACTCCACCTACGCTCACTAACACACACTTACCATGTATTTCCCAGTCTTCCCTCCTCCACCTCCTCCTTCTGTCCTCATACCACACGTTCACTGGTACTTATAATGTCAACAACACTCTTATCCTCTAGTAATAGTACTGGCAGATTCAGTAGTAATTCCTCGCTAAGGTCTCCTTTGCACTGCAGCTTTCATGTTATACTCTTCTGTAAGTCGCTTTGGATAAAAGCATCTGCTGAATGAATACATGTAAATGTTATTAAGGCCCATGATGTTATTTGATAAACCAATGGATAGGTCACTTTTGAAATATAATGGCAGAGTTATGAAATTAACATTGATAAACAGAGAATGAAGCCCTGTATCCTTTACAAATCAAATATGCAGCGCTCAGCATAATAACCATAGACTGTGATTTGAGGCGTGCTGTTCATTCTTAAGTATCCTGCTCATAGCATTGTATTCACTTGAATGAACATGCACGCACGCACGCACGCACGCACACACACACACACACACACTAACATAAACACAGAAGGCAGTTCAACAGAGGACAGTTGTCAGGGAGTGTAAGTGAAATGTATGCAGACAGACCGCACCACCATAAATTGTACACACGCAGAGCTGCTCTTTGATAGCAGCGTGCAGTCCCATCTATAAACACACAGGGCTGACATAAAACACAGGACGTGCATTTTCTCTTGAAAGCATGTCATCTGAATATCCGGCACAGAGGGCACACACCACACTATGAAATCCCTTTGTTGTTAGGAACTCTCCCCTGCTTTCTTAGTGTCTTTACAGAGAGAGGCAGGCATTTTGTTTTAGTTAAAAAAAGGGTAGCTGGCTAAACCCTAGAGGTGAACCATAGAGTAGGTGAAACCCGCCCTGTACACTGCCACCCACACACTCTCAGCTGAAAGCTGCACATTTAGCAAATCAGGCAAGACACAGTTTCTGTGCTGCATAAGGTTTATGATCTATACTAGTAGACATAGTGGTCAGTGGCTTTGTATTTGCAAAAGAATGGTGTCATGTTGCATGCTCTCTATTTCCATTTCACTTACATGGCCTTAGTTCATCTGCAAACTACACAAGTTGCTTAGAAGTACAGCTGAAGAAGGACACTTGTTACCAGTTGTTTTTAGGGCACTCTATGGTTGAGTACTTGCATTTAGAGTCATTTACATGTCTACTAGCCTTTTATTTGCATATTTTATACTTCGGAAAGGAAAAGAATAATTGGAAAACTATGTGAGATGAGATTGCATGGGGGTTGTTTCACCTGAATCATATGAAATGTGTACTTATTTCACCTCTACAAGTTTGGTTTTGTCATATTCAAAACCATCATTTAACAAGATAAAAAAATCCAACCAAATGTCTTCCGTGTTTCAATTTTTATTTTTCTATGAAAATGCCCTAATAATTCCAAGAGCACTACAATGAGTAACTGTCATTCCACCTAAAATAACAGCATTTTCCAGATGTCCTTCGCCGAATGTTTTGGATTTGATTTCAGTTTTTCCATTAGGACGGCAGAACGCCGCCATGCTGAAACCAGAGCCCAGATCGGCGCCGACTCTGGGCCAGGCCTGGCGCCGATGTCAGCCGATCTACTCCACAGACAGGCTGTCTAGGATGTCATAAAAGTGGGCGGCTGTAGAAATCCCCCTATCCTTTGATAATGATAACTTAAAAAGAGGCGCTATTGTTCCTGCGGGTGGATGCTTTTGACTGTAGGTTAATGGGTCAAAACGGAATGCCCCATCGGCAAAGATTATGGCGAAAGGGAGGCTGCATTCACACGCATGACAAAAAGAGACCAATTTCACTCACATGACAACCACACGGTGCAGCCGAAGCACCCTGCAAATGGCGCTTCAGTTTTTAGGCAACCCTGAAGCCCCGGCAGTCATGGTCAGGTAGTTTGGCAGAAAATGCTGATTAATATTTTTTCGTCAGTTACATCACTATTTTCAGGCAGACACACCCACTTACAACATTTCCTGCTGGAGGGGGTGGTCTGTAGTATTACTAGCGTCAGCATCTGTGATTAACACAAGACACTTAGTAAGTAGGTTATGCTCTGTAGACTACTACACTCAAAAAACTTTCTAAACTGGACATAAGCTATGCACACCTGGCCTAGGCTATAGCGAGGGAGACGTTAGAACAAACGCGCGCGCGCGCGCGCACACACACACACATAAACATGCAACATCTGTTGATTTAGCCTATATTCGAAGCAACGACCAAGACGTGAATCACTACTAAAGGCCTCATCATCTTGACAACTATGGACGATGTAGGCTATCAAAAAAATCGCGTTAAAACAAAACATTTTCCTCACACATCTCAAAAACCCCTCTAAACAAATGGGAATCGTGTGATTGACTAAATAGCAAAGGCTCATGGCAGTATTCATTCATTCATAGTAAAGCACACACAATGAATCGCCGCAACACCAGAGTGATATGTTTCCCCGTTGTGCATTCATTTGTTGATTCCAAAGTTATAATTTGGTGTCTATTAAAAAGTTTTATTGGAAATAGCCTACCTACTACAGCAGCCTACTAGTAAGTTGTCTAAATACCACAGATCATATACGAAAACAGTGAATTAGTAGACTATATTAATGTTATTACCACTTCGCCGATTAGAAGCGTTCCTTTTCGGGATGTAACGAACTCTTTGCTCGGGAGAAGAGAGAAAATTGCATGGCGCGATCTCGTTGAGTCGGGAGCCTCGATATCCCCCATTGCGCGGATAGAAAGAAGTGTGACGATTCAATGAAAAAGTTTCACTCCTCTCCCTCTGTCCTGCAGCTGACAGTACAGAGAGAGCGTAGAGAAAAAACTGTAGTGAGACCAACGGCGTGTCTCTCTGTCCCCCAACCCCCGAAGTGGAAACGGAAATAATGACAGCGCGGAAACGAACAGAGTACAAAAGCGCAACATCTGCATTCTGCAAATCTGGAGAACGTTAACTTAAAAGAATGTGGGCGAGCTGTCCCCTCGGGCAGGGGGCTTTGTAATATCAGTACGGGAGCCAACATTGCATTGCAATTACTGAGGTGGAAGATTAATGCACAGGCTTTATTATAAGTGCCGAGGAGGCATCCATTAATAATAACAATAGGTTATTAACCCCAAACCCTTTAACTAAACAATGCATGGACATGGAAGCCTTCAGGCTAGGGTGGTCAGCAGTCTACCAGCAGGTCACTAGTTCCTCACAGGCATAAATTACAAGTGGATAAAATGCACACATTTGTAAGTACAGCTTTTTAAAACAGCCCATGTCCAAATTGAGGTATCTTCTCTTTGGAATAATGCTTTCAACATTAAAATGCAAGCAAGACCTCCCATTTCAGCATGATGATATTGATCCTATCATCCAGGGAATTACTAAATAAACCAGACTTGAGGCATGGACAATAACGTCTCTGAATAAATTATGTTGCATCACAATCACACATGTGACACCCCCAGACCACAATGTGAAATACAGTAGCCTGTGTCCTTTAGGTCCTCCTTTGATTGAAGGTGATTTTCCTGAATAATAGGAATCCATCAACTCCCCATAGAATTGCACATATGAACCCCACAATCTGCAAACAAGCACAAGTGGACAAGATTGAGGTCATCAGTCATCAATTCAGACTGCCATTGGCAGAACAATTTCAGCTGAGATTTAAACTCTGCACTGGCTGTGATGCTGTTTGTAATTGGCCTGCATTGCATGTATAGTAAGTATAAGTATAAGTATAAGTATAAATACTCTTTTGATCCCGTGAGGGAAATTTGGTGTCTGCATTTATCCCAATCTGTGAATTAGTGAAACACACTCAGCACACACTAATCCCGGCGCAGTGAGCTGCCTGCAACAACAGCGGCGCTCGGGGAGCAGTGAGGGGTTAGGTGCCTTGCTCAAGGGCACTTCAGCCGTTCCTACTGGTCGGGGTTCAAACCGGCAACCCTCCGCTTACAAGTCCGAAGCACTAACCAGTAGGCCACAGGTGTATTACTGTACGTAATACAGTGTGTTGCCTTTTCCTATTAGGCCTAACACCAAATGCTGGTAACACTGTTCACTACTGTATAACTCAGATTTTTGCATAAAAGGAAAATGTTTCTAATCTCATCCATCTGATTTGTTTGCTACTGGTGATGTGCAAGTATGTTGTTCCACTCACCGCTCCGACCACAGTGGCTGTGAGTGAGTCCGTGGAGAGAGCCACTACACTGAGGATGAACATGAACACCGATGCAAAGAATGAGTTCAACACATCCTAGAGCAAAAAGAGAAGCATTTAGATTGTATTGTGCATAATAACATTTGTACATTTTCAGATATGCATTTTTTGACTTTTGCAGATATGCCCTTATCTAACACTGACATCTGCTGATGTTGGTGCATGTGTACCAGGGCCGGAGATGTAGGCTGCAGGATGATGATAATTATTATTATTATTATTATTATTATTATTATTATTATTATTATTATTATTATTATTATTATAGGCCCTGAGCACCAGAGATGAAGGCTGTGGCCGCTTGTGGCCAAAGATCCTTTATCAACCGTCTCTGTTGTGGCCATATGTTTGTCTGAAAACTGATCAATTTGTGTTGTAGTTTTAACCAAGTGCAATTCTGAGCCAGTCTTTGGGCAATGTTTTGAATATCATAATAGCCGTGAGTGCATTTTGTATAAAATTGTGATATAATATATAAAAGGTTTTGACTATTTGGGCACCCAGAGGATTAGAGAGGCTGCCACTGGGGATCCTAATCAACTAAACCAAACTAAACATATTGGTTATGGACTGTACATTGAGTTCACATTGACTCTTACAATGAGAGGCCAGAAGAAGAGAGTGATGGTCTTGTTGAGTTTGAAGAGATAGAGCAGCAGAAGGCCAGTGGTGATCAGGAGCTCCAGCAGAGAGGCAGCGATGTAGGGAGGTCTGGAGGCCACTGCATAGCACAGGAAAGCCACAAAAACAACAACCTGAAACACAACACCAAATAGCACATGGTATTAGCCGATTAGGTTATTTTTTTTATTTTACTTGTCTTCTTTTCTTCATTTTTCTGATCTAGCATCCTGCAATAGTTAAACAAGAAGTAACAAAAATTGCTAAATTTTCATTGTGACAGTGACAAACCATAAGGTAGTCAATGTAGTTTCTGATGTAAATGTGTATAGTTCAAATGAACAGGAGCTTTCTTGAATAATAAAGTTCCTAAGAACTACAGTGAGTAGTATGCCTTAAAAGGAAGGACTGTGAGCTCTAACCACTTTCTACCCACCATGTTCGATGTAAACCATATTTACACTCCTCAGTTCACTGCCCCCTAGTGGCTATGCTTCAAAATGGTCTCTAAATGCTGAAGCAAGGACTTGGGACTTAGCAAGGGCTAAGTTCCCCTTTTCATATTTTATAGTGTGTTGATGTCTCAACACATGCTCTTTGACAAGGTATACCACAAAAGATAAATTAAAGAACATACTGGATGGCACTTTCACATGAGGTGCAACATTAATCTTATAACACCTACATGTGTTGAGGCATCAATCGTTTTTCATATGTCACTTCCTCTTCAGTCACTTATAGTCTGCATTTGACAAAACATCCATCTTAGCATTGCCATGGACATGCACACATATTTTTATTTCCATTTCAATAAAATCATTATTTCCTACAGACCAGAAGTAGGCATAATTTATCTAAAATATGTGCAAAACACAAAACCTACTTCAGGTTAGAATTCTTGAGTAGGGGGACATTTTTGCTGCTGCTATTGTTTCTTTCTTTTCTCTCAATAATCACAACTCACAATTTCCGCAATCTTCAGGCCTCCTTTAATGGATTTCAGCAGAGCAGTATTGACCTCAACGGAGGTTGAGCTCGACTCCCCTTTGGCTGACATGTCTTCTGTCATAGTGACTTTGGTTCTTCCGTTGCACTTTTTAGTATTGCAGTTGGCTTCCTCTTGCCAATTTTAGTTTCAGGAAACGATATCTGACAGTGTTGTATGTCTCTAAAAGGATCCACAAATGCACACACACAATATAATGTGTATGTGAAGATAATACAGAAATGTTATAAATGTAAGTAATGTAACTGACCTGTTGACGTTCAACAGTAGTATTCATCACACAAACTTTAAAGGAGAATTCCGGTGTGATATTGACCTAAAGTGTATTGAAACATGAGACCGAGTGTGAACGTATGTCTCATAGCCCATCTCGGCTTGTCCCCTGCACTCCAAAATCTGACGCTAGTTAGCCGATGCTACCAACAGCTTTTTCAATAGTGGTGCTTCGGCATCGGGCTAAATAATTCAGTGGAAATGCATGGATTCCAGTTTCTTCCAGTAGCAGCAACTGGAATCCATGCATTTCCACTGAATTATTTTTGGAATCTGATCCCTTATCATACCTGTTCATTCTTACTCATCATTTCGACTTATCGCGTGACTAAATTCAACATGGCTGCAAACGCTAAACTTCGTTGAAGATACTGTCTGTATAAATCGTCTTGTAAGTAAACTACCAGTGCTTTTTTCAAAGTTCTCAATGTCTCGTTTTTTAAATGTCAGGGCCATCGGAAGTCTACCAATGAAGTGTGGAGATACATTGAGCCTCGTAAATGGGTGTAAAACAGTGATTTATTTGCATGGCTAGCCGATGCGAAGCACCACTATTGAAAAAAAGCTGTTGGTAGCATCGGCTAACTAGCGCCAGATTTTTTGGAGTGCAGGGGACAAGCCGAGATGGGCTATGAGACATACGTTCACACTCGGTATCATGTTTCAATACACTTTAGGTCAATATCACACCGGAATTCTCCTTTAACATTATGGTTTAATGTTAAAGTTTGTGTGATGGTATTAACAGTGAAGTTCAAATGTTACACAGACAGCACCAAGTAAAATAGAGTAGAAACACATTATCAATCAGAACTTGGAATAGCTATAGCCCATTTTTTGAAAAACACTGGGCTAGGAAATAAATATGTAGGTTTGCCGCTGACTTCTGGTGCAAACTTAAAACTCAAGTAAGAGTCAGGATGGGTGACCACCATAAAATTGTCTACTGTCATACCCCTGTGTTTCATGCACATCATAACACATGTTTAATTTAGTTGTTAACACATTTATTTATACAAAGTGAATATGTTTACAGTATGTCTACAGTGTAGCCTATCCAGTCATGGTTGTGGTCTGTCCCTTATGGAAAGTAAGTATAGTATAATATATTTTTACAGTAGTGCTATAGTAGTTTGTAGTACTTCTATGATGTTTTGTAATACCTAACATATTTGCCTTCTATTGAGTACAGCCTTATATATAGTATTTCTATAGTATGTCCCAACATAACATTCCTGTAATATCTACGTAGGCCTATAGTATTTCTATAACACTATAATATGTCCAAAAATAGTTTCCAATAAAATATGTTTTGTAAGGGGTTGGAGGCCTTTGTAAATTACTCAGGCTTATGCTGCATTCCATTCAACTCAGACATCAGAGGTCGGACTTCAATTTCAACCTTGAAGTTGGGGTAGATCAACTTACATCGAGTTCAGAAGTGGGACAAGTGGGACAGAAGTAGGGTACAACCGGGACGATTAAAAAGGGGGACGAACAAAACATTCTGGTTTTCTCCGAGTGCAACGATGATAGACAGTCATCATTTGGACAAAACATAGAGCATATTAACCTCCGTTGCTCAGCCAAATGCCTTCCTGTTACGTCCTGGTATCACGGAGTTACAGGCGATAAACGATTTTTGATGGTCACAAGTTTACTTCATTAGCCGTTTATTTTTTTTGATTATTAAAGAGTGTTTTTCATTTAAAGTTTTGACTTTATGCTTATTCAGTAGAGCATTTAGTGCTTTCCCCAATCCCAGACATTCACATTGCATGTTTGTTTTTAATGGATGCAAAACAGCTTATAATGCTAAATGTATATGGCGGGACGATTGAAACACCTGTTTCATTTGTCCCGACCAGGCAGTAAACCCTATTTATTCTAAGTCAATGCACACATATCTGTGTTTATACTATATTTTATGCAGGTGAGACATGGAAAAGCAGTTTTAGAAATATGCAAATATATTTGGGGCTATCAGGTAGGGGGTCGAGTTTTGCCATGTTAACCTATGGAGACTGACGGCCTGTGGGTCATGAAGGGCACTTATTTGGATGTGTGGTGGCTTTAACCACGTAAAAACAGAGTGAAATAACATTTTGTACTATAGAAACATTATATAATTCGAAACATGCATTATTCTAGCTATATTAATGGCATAGTGCATGCTATTTCCATAACCGCGAGATATGCACTTCACCATGACGGCAATGAGTTGTTAACAAACATGAACCAAGACATATAGCCCAGCAGCAATCTATCTAAAATAACACATACTTGAAGTACCATTTATGATATTTTGTCAAATATTGAAATTGTGGGAAGTTTACATAATTTAAGCTGTATGTTTCATTCGTCCCCCATGCTGTTTCATTCGTCCCAGCCAGGAGGGACGAATGAAACAAAATATACGTTCGACTTCTCCTTAATTAACTCTTGAACGGTTTTGTTCAGAGCTGTAAATGAAACTGTATTTGACAGAGTATAGATGTAGGTTGCTAGTGACAAAATATTAACTTTCAGTGTTTTACGATGTCTTTGTAAATTACGTTTAATTAAGAAGTGTTTCATTCGTCCTGGTTCTCCCCTACTTTTTCCCAGTAGAAGAGTCAGAATTCTTGTCTGGAATGAAATTGGGAGATTCCAACTAGGACAAATCTGACTTCCGAGTTGTCTGGAATGCAGCATAAGAGGTGAAACAGCTTTTAGAAAATTTGAGCAGATTTTGTAAGGCTACTGTTAAAAATCAGTAAAACAATGTGCCATCATTTATTCACCAACACATTGTATTTAAATGCAGTGGTGTATTTATTCTGTAACTGTACTGAGGCAGTTCTAAGCTACACATAGACTTATATTCTGACAGCGTATGCTTCAAATGTGTCAACCTGGAAATGCTATGAAATAAACACGGATGTAGAAGGTCACGTGACAGTTCTTTAACTGAGCATCTATCCATGCGACTCAGGCGGATGTTGGAGAATCTTACGCGATGTTGATAACATTGAAATCCATACACGGATTGTGGAGGAGTTCAACACGAGCATATACTTGTTTTAGTGAACGCATAAACCAGTTTGTTTGCGGAGAATATCACCTTAAATTTCTCGGTGCTGTTTCCGCTCATGCTGGGTTTCATAGTAAAAGCGGAGAGGTTGTGTCAAGTAAGTAGCCTGTCCTATGTCAACGTGACAGTTTCAGAAAAGGGCTGAGTCGATTCAATGTTGCTAGTGCTGAAACGCTGAGTTTACAGTAACAGTGTGTCACTTTAATGCTACAAGATAAGTCGGCACCTGTGTTGAATTTCCGATAGGCCTACTTTAGTGCCACCTGCTCCGACTCGCAAGTCGTGGTTAACGTTGACAACTCACGCAAAGCCTAACATTAGGTGTTAAGCTATCTCTCTCCTAGTTAATTTTAATTTGCACCTCGATGTTTTGTATTTGTTTAGGCCGATTTCTAACCTTGCGATGTCTTTAACTAACGCCGTAGATAGGCTACTGGCAGAGCTGTTAGAGGTTGACTAATAGCCTAGTCATCGTCATAGCTTAGCGCCGCGATGTGTCCAGGCTTATCCCTTCTTCTCTGCTCCTCTTTGCTTCTCGCTATAGCTTGGTGCTGACTGAAGGTGTACCGGAGGGAAAAGGTTGTCTGATAATGTTGTCTCCTTCTCAAGGGAAATTGGTGCGAAATGGGGAGGAGAGGCCTTCAGTGGTAAGCATTATGGTGCTGTCAGCAATGAATGCTAGGTGTCAATAGAATTACATACAGTGATCTGAACTGGTCACGATTAACAAATAATGGTAGGCTACTTGTAATAGCCTATAATTTATTTATTTATTTTTCAAATATAAATGATAACGATGATTCAAACAATGGCGTCATTGCTTTTAGTATAATAACTACTATAGTATTCCATCTACAAATATTGCAGTGATTAAAAATGAATTACTACCACACAAACTAACAAACAAATGTTGGCCTAACCTGTAATATAAACTAACAGGAATCTGTAACTTGCTTTCTCTCTATTTCAGATTTGTATTGAAGGTAACATTGCCAGTGGAAAGACAACATGCTTGGAATACTTCAGCAAAACCAACAATATAGAGGTAGCCTACTCAATCTTTTTTCATTACTGTATGCCATTGTCACTACTTACTTCAGACTTCAGGCATGATTTTTGGTGTGCAATACTTTGGAGTTTTTCTGCATGAATTCTCTGTCTTTATCTGATAGGTACTGACTGAACCAGTTTCGAAATGGAGGAATGTTCGAGGACACAACCCTTTGGTAAGATTTCTCTTTGTCGGCCAAGAATACATGTAAAGCACACATGAAGTTTTTTTTCTTTTGGATCCCACAGGTAGTTTTACTTGGTCGACACACAATCCCTTGGTAGTCAGTCTGCCAAATATACATTCTGAGCGACTGGTCCGGATGAAATTTTGTTAAATTGACTATTTTATTAGATTAGATTCTTTGTTTATTTAACAGACAGTGGACATAATGGCGTTTACAAACAGAAGTTCGGGAGGAGCATGACTGAGTTTGCCACGCCTCCTTCAGTCAGACAGGTTTTTTATTCGCAGTCTGCCTCTACCTGCCGAAGTTGCAGCATCGGTGCCACTCCGCTTGCAAGGAGAGCTACTCCGCGGACCATATCTTTGATTAGAGCAGAGTTGGATGTAGGATCGATTGTCCTTGTTTCGCAAGGAAAGCAGACCTATGCCTAATTTTTCCCCTGTCCCCATCATCTCCCGCCGGCGCGAACTGTGTTCGAGCCCGCGTTTTTCCCCAGCCAGGGTCCCTGGTTCTCCCTCACCCCTCTTTCCCTGAATTGGTGCCACCACCCTATAGGCTGCCGTATCTGCATCTCATCCAAGACCATGTCTACATAAAATAGTAATACAATACAATCTATGTGATGATCACAAAATGTATTTAAGGGAGCATCGCTTTAACTCAATGTCGGCGTTGGCCGTAAGGCAGCTGATACACAGGAGCTGTTGCTCTGTCGCTTATTGCCAAGAGGGCAAGGAAGGAATTTTTCTCCTTTAAATGTTGGAGTTTTTTCACCTTCCTCTGTATCAGCATATTAAAGCCCTTCCCTAGCTGACCAAGGGAGCACCTGTGTGTAGCTCTGCTGTTCCTCGGAATCCTCTGTAATGTGTTGCTGCTCATCGCTTCTCTTGCCATTATAGCTACAGCAGCCTATTTTAATTGCGTAGGCCTTACTAGCCTACTAAACCTTGGGGTGCATTAGATGTTGAACTTCACAACCGCGTGTTTGGGCTGTCATTTTCAACATCTACTCTCTCCTGCAGCCCTATACAATTTGGTTAATTATTTTTCCGTCGCATGGAAAGATCCCCCCTCCAGACTACGGACGCTCCATAACTTGCTTCTGGTTTCAAACGCAGCTCAACACTGTTCTAACACAAATCGGAATCCCAGCAGGCCGTTACTCAGTATTTTATGGTGCAGCCACCAACGCGGCAAATAACAGCCTGTCCGATCAAGCGCTCAAAACTCTCGGCCCGTGGTCCTCCGACGCCTAACACTCTTATGTCAGATCAAGTCTCTCTGATCTGAGGGAATTGGCGCACCTTGCGCTCTCCCTTCGAATTTGTTCGCGTGGTCCTTGCTATAGGGTCTCATCTTTAACGCATTTTTTGGGGTGTATTGCGGAATCCTGCACGACTCCTGCCTGTGCAGTTGACTCCTGCACGATCCCGCAAATCACTTCAGGACCCTGGCCAGAGACTTCGCCAAACATGCTTTTCTATTATGCTATTATATCTGTTTGCAAATTACGGAATGTGAACTAGTGAAACATAGATTTTGATTGGTTTGCTAGTCCTCATTATTAGCCTAGTTTCATTTTTGCATGTGTTGATAACTGCACCGCCATTTTATCTCCAAGGGCTTGATGTATCAGGACCCAACCAGATGGGGCATCACCCTGCAGACATACGTGCAGCTCACCATGCTGGACAGGCATCTGTCACAAATAGTAAGTAACAGTTGTAGCTCCGTTTATGCTTATTCTAATGGGGCAGAATAAACACACAGGTATCAGGCTGCCAAATAGTCACAGGATAATGAAGGATACTAAATATTTTGTCAACCTGAAAATGTATGTAATTTGCTAAATTTAATTTGCTGAATGTTTGTGTTTCACATGGTGGACAGTGAAGGATGTGGATTTGGATGTGGTGTGTGTTGGAGTGTGTGTCTGTGAGGCATATGAGGAGGAGGAGGAGGAGGAGGAGGATGGAGGAGAGTGTCCCAGATTCTTGGTTTGTTATATAACCTCACAGTTATTTCTTTTAAATCTCACTCTTTGCAGTCTGCACCCATAAGGATGATGGAAAGATCCATATTCAGTGCCAAGTACATATTTGTGGAAAACCTATACCGAAGGTACAGTTAATATCAGACCACAGGTCTCTAATATTACAGATGATTAGATGATTACATTATTATTGTGGTAATTTTATATGAACATATACAATTGCTTAATCATGCCATAGCTGGTTTTAAATCTACCTTGGACGGTTACGATTTTATAACCCAGTTCTCAAAGGAGAACGTGAAATAGATTGTTACTTCACAACCTGAGTGGTTGGTGACTGTTGTGTTGAGCTCTATGTGTTCCAAACCACCTCCGCAAGTGGTTTCAGTGATCAGATCACAATGCGTCTTGTTGGTTGTTTATGCTTGTATTTACAACTGACCACTTGTGATCCGATTCTCCAAAAAGCATTTTTCAAAACAAATGTAAATGGAGTGATATAATTACCATCACACCCACATTTATGCACCCAATAACTGTCAATTAATAAATTTCAATCTCAATATGGATACCTGTTGTGCCAGTGGGAAGATGCCAGAGGTGGATTTTGCAGTCCTCAGTGAGTGGTTTGAGTGGATCACAACGAACATCTCTCTTCCCGTCGACTTAATAGGTAATGCAAGGTATTTCCAACATTACCATAGAAATGATGGTTGAAGTGTGAACAGAAAGTAGGGGAGTCTCAGAGGAGATTGAGGAGCGTTTGATGCTGAAGGCTGTTTTACAGTGAAGTGGAAGTGTGTAACGTGGGCTCATGGGAGTATTCGAGAGCCTACTTTGCTTAGTTGATGATTAACTGGGGATTTCTTTGACACTTCAGGGCTGCTCTTTCCAAACAGATTCACTAACACATTAACAAACACGTTTGATGTCAGTGCGCAGTCATCAGAGTAATGCGAACAGTAGATTATTGACCTTCTAACTTGTCGCTATCCTATTGTAGTGTACTTGCAGACCACACCAGAGACCTGCTATGAGAGACTCAGGCAGAGGTGCAGAGAAGAGGAGAAGGTCATTCCAATGGTAACTATGTTTCCCTCCCTGCTCTTCCCTCCCTAAGATGGATGTCCAGTATCATCTAGGCAGTTTTATTTAATGATTGTGTACTAAAGCATTCCATGTTGTTTTAAAAACTTTACCGACACATTCTTTCAAAGATGCTGTGGTCACAGCATATAACCTGATTCAGATTTTATTTGTCACATACATACAATGCAGTGAAATGTTACAGTTGGCTCCATGCCAAGCAAAAACACACAAACTGACACAGAACAACTTACCAAAAATAGTGACAGACAAGAAACAATACATTCCAGATGTCAGGGGGTTATTGCAGATGGGGAAGAAGTGATATTCTCTACAGGGGAACAGTGGTACACACAATAAAAAGTGCTTAAACAGAAACTCTTCCTGAGTCTCTCAGTCCTTGCAGCCAGTGTACAATGTCTGCTTCCTGAGCGAACAGACCATAGTCTGGGTGGCTGGGGTCTTTAAGGATTTTGGTGGTGTTTCCATACCAAGTGGTGATGCACCCAGTCAGGATGCTCTCAATGGTGCTGGAGTAGAAGCTCTCTAGGACTGTTTTGGATGCTTTGAATTTCAGCCTCCTTAGATGGTACAGTCTCTGCCTGGCCTTCCTTACCACGGTGTCCAGATGGGTAGACCATGTCAGATCTTCGGTGATCTGGACACCGAGGTATTTGAATGTGTCCACCCTCTACAGGAAGTGCCTTAGTAGTTCTGACTGCCTTTATTTCTATTGTTTAAATGAAGGAATACCTGGAGTCCATCCACCAGCTATATGAAGACTGGTTAATAAAACAAACCTCATTTAAAGTACCTGCCCCGGTTCTTGTGAGTACCTCCCTTGTGTTATTTCTTTCAAATCAAATACCATGACACAAAAGGAGTTGCTGTTTTGGCCGCCTTGATTATTGCTTATCAGTGCAACATGGTAATAAACCATGGAAATAAGATATTCCTCATATTCCTCATGGTGCCTTGTGGTTTAACAGGTCATCCCAGCTGACCATGACATACAGCAGATGCTGCAGCAGTATGAGGAGAACAAGGAGAGGATTTTAGCAGCACAGAGGACGTGATTCCAGCAGTGGCACATGAGATGCAAGGGGTGTCGTCTTCATGGGTCATCTGAAGGCATGATGCACTGGTGGTTACGGTTCCTGTTCTTTGCTTTGATCTTGTACATTTTCTGTGCTTCTGCTGTGCAGAATCGTCTCAATCAAATGTGCTGGACACGAGCTGGACCGACAAGACCGTAAACCTCAAGGATCCACTCTCAGCAACACAGATTCTAAGTCCATTCCTTGTAAAAGGATGGTGCAAAGTGTGCTTTCTTCTTACAAAACTAGACATGACCAGGTGATCATTTTATGGCTAAACGTCTGCATTAGTAGTGTGTCATAGCTCTGCTCTGGCAGTGGATCCTACCTGGCTACATGCTCAGATATAGTTTAAGTTTTAGATTGTGTTCACTCACTGCTCAGTAGGACAGCTAGTGCAGCATTCCTGATTACTGTGAATATGACTTCCCAGATATCATTGTTTACAACATACAAAAGATGTCTGATAGTGTCTCTGTTGTCAAGGAACCCTGGTGACATCAGTTGTTACCGTTTTTCTTTTTCTCTAAGCTTGTTCTGATGTGCACTTGTTATTGAAGGACCAACAGACACTGGGCACACGTCAAGGTCAAATATCCACCTATTATTGTTATTTAAGGTAAATGTAATTTATTCACAATAAAATTGTGTCAAGTTTTAATGTGGTCTTAGGCTTCTATTACCATCATATTCTTAACTGTTTATTATCAATTGCTTTTTTTTAGATGGAGAGTTGTAATAACAGTGTATGACCATACCTTACAGACACCACAAAAAGCATCAATTTTATTAGCAAAAATGTCCTCTCACAATCAGCTAATAACAGCACAATACTCTTTCATTCAATACATTAATCATTAATAGAAAGACAATAAGTGCATATTTTGGCTTCAAATGAAGTAAGGCACATTCAGAAGCTTGTATCCCTCGCAGTCATAAGTTTAACACAATATACACAATACAGTGCTGACTGGAGGTAACAGGAGAAAAAAAATACTTTCACCTGAGAAACATTTCAAGATTTTTTTTAAGGACATGATAATGGTCCTTAAGTGACCCTCACACATGGAGTGGTTTAAAAGCAGGATGGCAACAACTGATTTAAGCACACTATTAATTAGGCTATACTTCTTTGATGTTGGATGAACGCCAACTATTTCTGGCTCGTGGACAGTCACATCAGGTATGGCGGCGTATGAGCAGCCTAAACGGCTTGACATTTCTCTACAAGTCATTTTCTCTACATTTTGCTGTGTTTAAGTAGGTGATTCCCTTGGCAGCCTGCCACAGGACAGAAATACACTGGCCTGATTAACACAGGCTGGCAGGGTGGCTTTCTGGCAAGACCGGTTTCATGAGGGGGTCGGTCATAGTGCATGTCAAATGGACCTCGCTATGATGGCAGGAAACACCGAGATGTGGGTGGAAGGAGTGCGAAAGTTTTCTACCCACTTCCTACAATCTATAGCAAACGATTGGCCATTCAGCCTGTCTGTCAGTGAGTCTGATGTCACTTCCTCTCGTGCTCCACCAGGACGTACGTCTGCAGGATGTCATCTTCTGGCTGTTGGCCAGATGCCCTGCCCTCCACGCCTGCTGCACCCAGAGGAGCAGGCGCAGCAGCAGCAGCAACAGTGGCTGGCAGATGTCCAGCTGGAGGCTCCACAGGTGGGCCACACATCCCCAGATGCCCAGCTGGAGGCTCCAGGGGTGGGCCACACATCCCCAGGGGGCTTGGGGGCTTGTAGAAGGAGCTGGGGGGCTCTTTGATGGTGTCCTCGCCCAGCTGCAGCCCGTGGTGGACCACATGAAGGCCGGGGTGGCTGTTACAACCAGTGATGCTGCAGACAGGGAGGGGGGACGGGGTACACAGGATAGGCTGGTGGCTGTTATCCCGGGGTGATCCAGGAGGGGGCGCTGTAGCGGCAGCAGCAGCAGCAGGCCGGTGGTGATCATGGCAGCCAGTGCAGGAAGACTGACCCTGTGCCGTCTCCTCGATGGGGTACTTCAGCTCCTCCCCGCACAGTTGCCTCAATCTGTTGCTCAGCTCCTCCAGATCAAGGGTGTTTATAGGTGTGCCCTCCTGGCCTGGCCTGGACACTGCGCTCTGCACGGCTGTGTCGCGGTACTGGATCATAGAGGCCGGGCCCGAGCTGACCATTAGAGGCTGGGGCTCCAGGATGACCTCCGGGAGGCTGGGTTTGGGCTGGGGCTTGATTGGGGCGCTGGAGGCGGCTGCCGCCTGACTCTCTGTGTGGAGGGAGAAGGACTGAGGGCTGCTTAGGTCGCTGGCGTGGGTGTGGGCGTAATTCCTCATTGGCATAATGTCGCCGTCGTCCCCCAACCTCCCGCGGACCTTGGTGCCAGGCGTTGGGTACGAGCCTCCCCGGTTCTTTCGGAAAACCGGATTCTTGCGGATGGCCAGGTCGGGGTAGTTCGTCTGCATCTCAATCATGGAGCGGTCGTCGAGCATTGAGGAGCCGGTGCGGTGTCTCCCTGAAGACTCAGGGCCAGCTGCGGCACCTGACCCCTCGGCGTCCAGCGGAAGAGGCGCGTGTCTCTCTGGCTCTTCCGTTGGCCTGACCGATCCCTCAGGCTGCTCCTCCTGTTCCTGAGCAACCACTGAAGGCTCAGCCAGCGAGAACACATCAGGTTGGTCTACAGCGTCCACCTCCAAGCTGCCGCTGTCCTTCACTGCCCTTGAGCTCTCGTTCCTGGGCTCGTTCTCTGCAGTACCACGGCTCTCCCAGTGGTTCAGGGGCCCAGCCCTCCTCTGGAAGATCTCCAGGCACTCAGCGTGGGCCCTCTGTCCCATGATCTCCAGCAGGTATTCACACTCCACCCTTGCCAGGAAGAGCTCGAAGCCCATAGCCTTAGCCTGGTCATGGTCTGCATCCGCGGTGAGACGATACTCGGTGTCTGACTCGGGTCGGTATCCAATACTTTCAAGAATGCCACTCACAATATTCTTGGGGAACACTGGCTGAATGCAGTAGACAAAAGGGCCTGTAAAGGTCTGAGAGAGAGGGTATGGGTGAGTGTGTGTGTGTGTGTGAAGCCTACAATACTCTAGCATATACAGTATACCTCTGTACATGTTAAAAGAGCACAATGAAGTTATGTAGACTGCCCCTGTTTGTTATTTAGCTGAGAGAGACCACAGTTCACAACTAGTTTCACTTCCCCATGACAGATAACCCCACACGTGAAATGCTAATTGTGGGGGTAATAAAACAAGACAATCAATGTTACCAATCGGACAGGTCTATACTAGAGTGACATAGCTTAAAAGGGCATTTTTGAGAATGTAAAAAAGGATAACTTGATAAGTTTACCTTGATGGTCTTTATTTCCTTCTTCCACGGGAACAGGAACAGGTTGACACAGAGCGTTTCCAGCAATTCAGCGGCCTTTATGAACACATTAAATACACTTCTACAATCTTTTACCCCGAGTCTGACGCACTCGAACGCGGTGTGATAGAAGTCAAAGGTTGTGAATCTTTCCACTGGGTCCGTCTCTGACAGCAATACATGCCTAGCCTTTTCTGTCACCTGTCGGTCTTTACACACTTTCACGTTACCATGTTGCCAAACCTGATCGTAGTACATTAAGTAATCATCTAAGACCTCTTTCCGTTCATTTGGCGTTTGATCACCAATGCTGTTGGTCATGATTGTAACATACACACGGTTCGAACAGACGTACAGCTTACCGCATGAACAATTAACTAGGAAGCGAAACCAAGCAGTGCGCAAATGGAAGCAATTCGCGTTTGCGATTGATCATGCAGGTAGGATAAGGCGAAGGCGGAAGCGGCTGAATGTCTGACGCCACGGCATTGCCAAACAAAATAGAAATACAATAACATATAGGTCGAAGGTTCAATCAGTCAGCACTAATGTGCAAATAGGTCCAATGTAAAAAACCAAAAGGGTGCCCTCAGCCTCAGTCGACTTTTGGTTGTATCCTCCTCCTTCCCCTGATTCCTTCACGGCAAACAATCACAAATAGCCAAATCCTCATCTTCATACATTTTAAAACACTAAACAAATAGCACAATCATGAACTAAACCATGCAGTGGCATCATGCGGGCGCTAAACGCGTGACGGTTCCTATTTTTTGGAAAACGGCACAGGCCAGTATATACTCGGAACCAGTGTTATTGTCTGACGGTCCCAGCTGGCGCTGATGTAACACTGACGCCTAGTGGATACAGTGCAAATTGCGTGTAAAATCCTTTTAAAGGAATGCTCTTTTTGTCCTTTAGATGGCGACTTCTAGCAGGGAATCATCAGCCAGCAGGGCTCTAGTACCTTGCCCTTCTTACACGGCCTTTTACCGTACACTTTTAACTTGAAAATAGCTGCAAATGCTTTGGCACATCCATGCAAATGGTTGTGTATTGTCTTATAGTATAAATTACTTAATGTTGAAAAATGTCTGTAATCAAACAGGGACTGATTTCCTACAAGGAGTATTATAAAATAAATAAATAAATACATAAATAAATAGATAGCAATACAAATCTTTCAGCCACAATACTGTACTGAAATAATCTATAAGACATCTAAATATTTTTTAAAAATTCCCCTGGGTCTCAGGAATGTCAGCAATATTAGGTAGATAAATACATAAACAGTTTTCATTGTTTTGAGGTCTTATTGAGTGTTGGCCAAGCATTCTTTGGTAAATGTGAAAAGATGTCTTGTAAACACATTAACAGCAGTGAAGAGGCTTTCACTGAGAATAAATAAGTACTCAAGCCCTTTCAATGAATGGAAGTTGGCAGTTTTCCTTGCGGGCCAAGTTCCATTCAACATAGACACAATATCCACAG
The DNA here is from genome assembly GCF_017589495.1 of Alosa alosa. Lineage (NCBI taxonomy): Eukaryota > Metazoa > Chordata > Actinopteri > Clupeiformes > Clupeidae > Alosa > Alosa alosa. The sequence goes on along the minus strand of NC_063202.1, from coordinate 1,808,235 downwards.
AACAATGACAGAAAACATACGGATGTCCTGTCTGTCAGTGACCAGTAGGTTACATGGCTGAGGAATGTCTATACTAATACGGATTAATTGTGTTCCTGACATACAACTGTTTTGTATGCTGAGTTATAGAGCCAGTGCTCGCTCAGCTCATTGCCCTTTTACATTCTGGCAAAAGCTCTCTTTAAAGAATAAGTCAACAAAGCTTAAACTGCAATACAATTATGTATTGCTTGCGTATAAATTGTACCTGTCTTGGTCCTGACCTACTGCAACATGCCCCCCCCCCTTCTTTACTTATATTCATCACCCCTCTATCAGACTCCTTCCCACAATCCTGTCTCATTGGAGATAGGATTCCCACTTGCTACACACACTCACACACACACACACAGCTGAATGTATATTGGGACTGAATGTACAATAACGTTGGTATAGTGAAAGAAAGTAATGCTGTAGCAGAATGTCAATGACAAACACACACACACACACACACACACACTCACTCACTCACTCTCTCACTCTCTCTCTCATTCTCCCTCTCTCTCTCTGTCTTCCTCAATCTTTAATAGTCTGCAGGCCCTCACCTGTTGTGGAAGTGATTGATGCCTCTTGTCTCAGTAAACAGGCCTTATTTACAATTCTGGCATCCAAAATAACATAGAGAGAAGTGTAGTCATAAACCATGCATATTGATAGCTGTACACACACACACACACACACTCACACACATTTGTGTGAGGACTACTTTTGAGAATTACTAAAGCCAAATTACATTAGCATCTTGGCTATAACTGATTAAGCAACAAGCAAGAGTTTCCATTTCTTCCTCACAGAGAGTCTGTGTGCTGTGTGCTGAGAGAGAGAATAAGAGTGGTGTGTGTGTGTGTGTGTGTGTGGTAGTGGTGGTGGTGGGTAACAAGGGCTCGAGCCATCTGCTCCTGCTGATCTCTCTAAACATATACACCCACTTTCACACACACACACACACACACACACGCACACACACACACACACAGAAACACTCATTCATACAATTACACACAAATCTGCAAACACACACACACATGCACCGACACACGTATGTATGCACCCACCCACACACACAGGACTGCTAACACACACACACACGTTACCTCAAACAGACAGCAGGGGGAGAGATGTCAACATCAGCCTGAGCCTGAGTAACCTTGCTGTAACAGTGGGGATAGCATGAAGGTAATGGAGTCCATCTGGAGGACTTCACCTTCCAGTCTGTGCAGGTAAATAAGCCTCTGCTCTAGTCCACATGCATCTCCCTCTCCAGCTGCCTCAAGTTCACTAGACCTGATAGCACACAGAGGTGCAGTGCAGTCCTGTTGCCTGCTGCTTTTAAACAACACATGGTGCCAGTCAAACTGAAGTTAATTGGTTTGTGTGTATGATGTTACTAATACTACTCAAATGAAATGGCTTCACTCTACTTAACCACATGGGGCAACATCTGCCAGATGGCTGAAGTAATATGCAGCACATTAAAATACATCAAAAAACTGTATCAATAAGATGGACCATAGTAATAGTAACAATTTTATTTATTGTTCAGAATATAGGAAAGGAATGAAAGCTCTAATACAAAACATGAAACGTGTGTATGACTGCATCGAAACATAAACTAGAGTCAGTATCACTTGAGACAGGTGACGAGTTTACAATGGGCATACATACAGCATAATTCACATCAGTTCAGCTTGGGCTCAAACACCCAAAGTGCTACAGTACTATCAAGGAATGAGAACAGCCAACACACTGTAATGAAACAAACTAGACTTGACTTCCATAGTTGTGAAACAGTGTACTAGTGCCCCACCCACACGACCAGACTTAGATTGGCTTAAAATGTGTGGTGTGCAGAGCTCATGGTATTCGTGACTAACTTTTTTATGTGACCAAAATTAATTTATATCAGTGAAGTACCACTTTGTGAACTGGTATAACTAGATATTACACAAACTATTGCCTGTAGAGGCCAACAGGTTACAATTGACGTTTCTGTGCACATCCTGCAGAAGAGCTGAGTTTCGAAGGGAACTGGCTCACCCTAGACACCATGTGGTGTAGATAATCAACACAAAAGACAGGTGAGAGTGTTTGATGTCAATTTCTTGCAGCTGTATCTGGAGATAGGCCTACTGTGTTGTTGTGTGTCGTGTGAGTCAACGTTATCCTTTCCAAAACTGTCTGTCATGGGGGTTATGAATGAATCACATATTCTGTTGTGGATTTGAATATAAGGGTAATTGATGGTAATAGGCAGGGTATGGATATAAAGACTATGCTGTTGTGGAATTGAATATAAGGGTATTGATGGTAATAGGCTGGGTATGGGCCGAAGGACTGAGATACAATATCCTTGCTCCCAGTCTCTTATGTAATGCCAACGTGAGGCAGTTTTTGGCTGAATTTCAGTCAGATTTAAATATTATCCTTCTCAACAGGAGGTGCAGGATTTACCTGTTATGGAATGGTGTGAGCCAGCATTCACATGCACATAGATTATAAGGATGAAATAGATTTTTTTTTGTTTGTCGAAAGGGATACTTTTCAAGTGCTACAGGGAAGAATCAGTGGTACATGTTGCCTACTGCACTTCACATATAAAAACCACAGAGCTTGTCTTTAAACAAACAAACAAAAAAACAAACAAAAAATACATTGTCTCGTAAACAGCTACACACATTATTCAAGCTATACTAAATAAATAATCCTAGCCCATTTAATATTCATATCTGTTTACAGTCTTTTTTTCTCACTATACCAGCGATGCAATCATGCGTCAAATTTGTTTATAAAAAATCCTGCGAGGATTAATGCTTGCTGTGAGGACTAGCTCTGAGCGAGAGGTTGCACACTGAGGTACCACTGGTGGCGAACAGCTTGTGTGTCAGTATTAAACATTAACACGTCTATGGATTTCATTTTAAAGTCGTGGGGGTGGGAAGAAAAAATTGATTAGCTTCCACAGAGGTCTTACAGGAACAAGGCCATACACATATAAATGAAGAAAAATAAATACATATAGCACATACACAAATTGCATTCAGTTAAAGTTAGGGTACACATCTAAACAGTGCTCACAATTCTAACAGTCGTAATGCTTTTAAACAGGCACTATGTACAGTCATTGCTCTGCGGAATCACTGGAAGTTATCACCTTGATGTTAATCGCTGCCTATGCATGTGCTCTTCTGCATGTCAACACTGTGTGGTTTCATGAAACTAAAGCAAGTTCTGGAAGCTTAGTTGAACAATAAGAGAGTTCCAGCATACAGATGAGTGAGTCCATGAAATTGAATAATCGTATACATTTAAATAATACACATGTTGCTGTGGCTTTGTGACACAAGAAACAAGTAATAAAATACAACTATAAATATAAGACATCTCATAGCAAAGACATTGGTGGTAAAGTGAAGATGGAGTGATATTTGTTTGTACTTTGGGTGTGAAGATAACTCAATGTAAATTTCTTATTAATGTAATTATTTAATCGTCCTTTGGTTGAGAGATGCGACGGCTGAAGCCCTTAGCACCAATTATGGTAAAGGTTATTAGAAGCCTGTCATCCATGGCTAGTTAGGTTCAGTATTTAATTGCTACCAAAGACGTGCACCATATCACTGGCAGCTGTCACTACCACTGTCCTTTACAGGTCGGAAAGGAACAGTCAGACAAAAATACATACTTTTATGATGCCTCAAAAATACATAAATACATATGAGTAAAACATACAAACAAAAATATTCACAGTGATTGTGTTTTGACTGAAATGGTGGCCACACATAGATATCAATTGAGCTTAAATAAGGACTGAAGCATTGAAAATTATTTACTTTGCCTAAAAAGTGTTACAAGGAAAAATATACAAAATATAAATATATATATATATAAAAGTTATTCAAAGAATAAAACCATGAATAAAGAAATCCAAAAGTACCTCTATAAATGTGTTATCTTAAAAAATAAACCTTGCTTTCTGTTAAAACATTGGCAGGCAGACAAAAACTACACATACAAATGTCTACAAAGCAAGACAAAGTGAGGATACTTTCTAATTTGTGTAGCTTTGTGGAGTCTCTTTGTGGAGTCTGTTATTTACGTTATGGATGTAGATTAGTGTGGAGTTGTGGACCTGATACAATACACAAATACTGATATACAGTACATATCTGTGTGGGAATTTGGGCATGAGTTGAGCCTTTTAGGGCCTATGTGGCTCATCAGATCAAATCACTGTGAGTAAATCCAAACGACTACAGTTGGAAAGTTAAGCTGTTTAAACACACCCACATGGACAATCTCTCTCTCTCTCTTACACACACACACACACATTCACTGGCACACACACACATACTCCAACACGCATAGACACGTACACACAGAAGACAATAGAGGTTAGGCTGCATGACAATGGACATCCAGTGAAGTCTCAAGTGTCCTCCGTTATATACCCCTCCAGCGTGGCCCACAGGATTTTGCTGTCCTGCAGTGCCCCCGGTGGCAGGGAGGGGATGTGAAGCGATGGCAGCCTTCCATTGGGCTCAATGGAATCCAAAGGTCTAGAGTGCGGTGGTGGGCCAGGTTTGGCTTGTGAGGGGTAAAGACTCAGTTTCACTCTGCTACAGTTTATTGCTGTGCTCTGCAATGTTCTGCAGTACCCTCTACGAACACTAGTGGGTGCTGTTTCAGCAAGAGAGAGTGAAGCTACACAGAGGACCCGACACAAGGGGAAGGTAGGATTCTACAGCGGGGTGGGGTTATTCTAGAGGATTCGGTGTGACACTGCGTGCTGTGGGCTGCTGCTGCTCGCCTCCGCTGTGTGCTTCAGCAGATCCATGGGCATCAGGGGGATGGTCCGGTTCTGACCGGGCCCGCCGCCCACCACCGCCTCATACGCCGGCGCCTCCTCCAGCGGCAGCGCCGACAGGGAGATGGAGGCGATTGGCTGCCGCCGCAGCTCACACAGTCTGATTGGGTACTGGGAGGCTCCGCCCACAGCCACCCAGGAGGCCCCACCGGTGGACGGCTCGCCCATCTCCAGGTAGGTGTGGAGGTCCGGCTGGTCCTCTCGGCCTTGGCACGGGTCCATCAGAGAGTACGGAGGGGGGTCGTCGGTGGGGACATAGATCTGCGTTGCACCCGGTCCCACACATTCATCATAACTATAAGCAGACACAGACAAACAATATTTGAATTAGGATCAGCAAGGACAACACAAAACTAGCTCTGCAGAGCTATAACACAAAAGGTGAGGCTTTCTGCGACTCTGACTCTGTTACTGTATCAAATCCTGCTAGCAGAGACACTCCTGAGAGTTTTTACGTTTGTCCATGTGCTCGCTTAATAGAACAACACAAAAAAAACAGCAACAACTATTAATCCGTTAAAAGTACAAACTGCTCTGCATGCACAAAACAACCAACCAGTGCCACCGGATGGACACACCTCTCTCCTGCCAATCATTACATTACATTACATTACATTACATTACATTACATTACATTTGGCTGACGCTTTTTTAGCCAAAGTGACTTACAACATGGTAAACAGTTTAAGTTTTAAAGCAATTCTCAACAATTTTAGGACAATTTAAAAAACGGTAGAGTACAGTAAGAATAAGTGCATCAGTGAGTGCTGTTTTTAACAGTTACGTGTCAGTTTAAGACGGCTGGTGAGTGCCAGGATCAGCAAGACTTGTTGTAAGTGGTGCTATGAGAGGAGATGTTCTCTGAAGAGCTGGGTCTTCAGGAGTTTTTTGAAGATGGAGAGGGATGTCCCTGCCCTTGTAGGAACTGGCAGTGCGTTCCACCGAGGAACAACAGATGAGAAAAGTTTGGATTGGCCTGAGCGTACCGATGGTAGAGCTAGACGTCGTTCGTCTGAGGAGCGCAGCGGTCTGGAGGTAGCGTATGTCTGTATGAGGGCATTCAAGTAGGTGGGAGCAGAACCGGAGACTACTTTGTAGGCAAGCGTTAGAGCCTTGAATTTGATGCGGGCCGCCATAGGTAGCCAGTGTAGCTGGATGAGCATCGGGGTAACATGTGCCCTTTTGGGTTGGTTGTAGACCAGGCGCGCCACCGCGTTCTGGATCATCTGAAGGGGTTTCACTGCGCAGGCTGGGAGACCTGTCAGGAGGGCGTTGCAGTAGTCGAGTCGTGAGATGACTATTGCCTGAACCAGAAGTTGGGTAGCATCTTGAGTCAAGTAAGTCCTGATTTTCCGTATGTTGTAGAACCTTCCTCTTTCTGTCTGCCCTATCTCTCATTCTTCTCTCTGGCCCGTTTTTCTCCTTCTGTCTCTTTTAACCCCTCCAACTCTCTCTCTCTCTCAGCAGCAGCAGTTGTAGCCGCAAGCGCTCCGACTCCCACGGGTACGCTGGGCTGCGCATGTGGACGCCAGGAGAATGAAATCGCCACGGTAACAGCGCTCGGCTGTAGCTCAGAGAGCTATTTAAATATGTCTATCAAACGCTCACCTGCAAAGGAGAGCAGTAGGGGAGTACATGCTGAGAGAGAGAGAGAGAGAGAGAGAGAGAGAGAGAGAGAGGGAGGGAGAGAGGGAGAGAGGGAGAGAGAGAGGGAGAGAGAAGAGAGAGAAGGAGAGAGAGAGAGAGAGAGAGAGAGAGAGAAGGAGAGAGAGGGAGAGAGAGAAGGAGAGAGAGACAGAGAGAGAGAGGGAGAGAGAAGGAGAGAGGGAGAGAGAGGAGAGAGAGGGGAGGGGGAGAACAATAGAATAATGCAAAAAGGGGAAAAGAGAATAGATAGGAGGCAAATAAAGATGAAGAGATGGATACATAAAAAGAGGGAGAGATGAAGAGATGGATAGGAGTTTGCCGGAGGTTGGTAAATGCTGGAATATAATGGGCCCTCCTTTATGTGTGTGTGTGTGTGTGTATGTGAGTGTGAGAGAGAGAGAGAAAGATTATGTGTGTGTGTGTGTGTGTATGTGAGTGTGAGAGAGAGAGCGAGAGAGAGAGAGAAAGATTATGTGTGTGTGTGTGTGTGTGTGTGTGTGTTTTTATATGGTGGAGTGATTAGGGAGGATAGAGAAACAGAAGCTGGATAATTGAATCTAGAGGAAGACTAACAGCACCAGTCTGTCTGCTGTGGATCCAGGACCCATGCAGCAAAACCTCTGCGTTTAACCTAAAAAGCGTCTCCGTGTGGACAGGCCCTGAGTGTGTGTGTGTGTGTGTGTGTGTGTGTGTGTGAGTGTGAGTGTGTAAGAGTGTGTGTGTGTGTGTGTGGCCCATGAGATCTCAATTAGAGATAGAGTAGGCTGCACGTGTGGGATTCACAACCGAAGCAGCAAGAGGACCATGCCACGAAGGTCAGTTCACACACTTTTCCTACCAGACAAACTCCATGGCCAACATGATGATATGATCATAAAAAAACATGCTCTGCCCGAGCACAATGTGATTTCAGGGGTTATCTCATCCCATAATATGATCTATCCTGGGCTGCTATTGTTGCCATGCACACGAAAGAGATGGGAATGTGAAGAGAGGGGGGAGAATGGGTGTGATCGAGTGTGACACTTCAACTCAAGGCAATGCCCCCTTTTCTCCGTACGATCGCCTCTTTCCACAGCAGGACCCTTGAGGAGTAAATGGCTCAGTTTCACATCACACAGTAAATGGCTCAGTTTCACATCACACAGTAAATGGCTCAGTTTCACATCACACAGTAAATGGCACATCACACAGTAAATGGCTCAGTTTCACATCACACAGTAAATGGCTCAGTTTCACATCACACAGTAAATGGCTCAGTTTCACATCACACAGTAAATGGCTCAGTTTCACATCACACAGTAAATGGCTCAGTTTCACATCACACAGTAAATGGCTCAGTTTCACATCACACAGTAAATGGCTCAGTTTCACATCACACAGTAAATGGCTCAGTTTCACATCACACAGTAAATGGCTCAGTTTCACATCACACAGTAAATGGCTCAGTTTCACATCACACAGTAAATGGCTCAGTTTCACATCACACAGTAAATGGCTCAGTTTCACATCACACAGTAAATGGCTCAGTTTCACATCACACAGTAAATGGCTCAGTTTCACATCACACAGTAAATGGCTCAGTTTCACATCACACAGTAAATGGCTCAGTTTCACATCACACAGTAAATGGCTCAGTTTCACATCACACAGTAAATGGCTCAGTTTCACATCACACAGTAAATGGCTCAGTTTCACATCACACAGTAAATGGCTCAGTTTCACATCACACAGTAAATGGCTCAGTTTCACATCACACAGTAAATGGCTCAGTTTCACATCACACAGTAAATGGCTCAGTTTCACATCACACAGTAAATGGCCTAGTTTCGACATCACACAGTAAATGGCTCTGCTCTCACATCACACAGTAAATGGCTCAGTTTCACATCACACAGTAAATGGCTCAGTTTCACATCACACAGTAAAATGGCTCCAGTTTTCACATCACACAGTAAATGGCTCAGTTTCACATCACACAGTAAATGGCTCAGTTTCACATCACACAGTAAATGGCTCAGTTTCACATCACACAGTAAATGGCTCAGTTTCACATCACACAGTAAATGGCTCAGTTTCACATCACACAGCAAATGGCTCAGTTTCACATCACACAGTAAATGGCCTAGTTTCACATCACACAGTAAATGGCTCAGTTTCACATCACACAGTAAATGGCTCAGTTTCACATCACACAGTAAAATGGCTCCAGTTTTCACATCACACAGTAAATGGCTCAGTTTCACATCACACAGTAAATGGCTCAGTTTCACATCACACAGTAAATGGCTCAGTTTCACATCACACAGTAAATGGCTCAGTTTCACATCACACAGTAAATGGCTCAGTTTCACATCACACAGTAAATGGCTCAGTTTCACATCACACAGTAAATGGCTCAGTTTCACATCACACAGTAAATGGCTCAGTTTCACATCACACAGTAAATGGCTCAGTTTCACATCACACAGTAAATGGCTCAGTTTCACATCACACAGTAAATGGCTCAGTTTCACATCACACAGTAAATGGCTCAGTTTCACATCACACAGTAAATGGCTCAGTTTCACATCACACAGTAAATGGCTCAGTTTCACATCACACAGTAAATGGCTCAGTTTCACATCACACAGTAAATGGCTCAGTTTCACATCACACAGTAAATGGCTCAGTTTCACATCACACAGTAAATGGCTCAGTTTCACATCACACAGTAAATGGCTCAGTTTCACATCACACAGTAAATGGCTCAGTTTCACATCACACAGTAAATGGCTCAGTTTCACATCACACAGTAAATGGCTCAGTTTCACATCACACAGTAAATGGCTCAGTTTCACATCACACAGTAAATGGCTCAGTTTCACATCACACAGTAAATGGCTCAGTTTCACATCACACAGTAAATGGCTCAGTTTCACATCACACAGTAAATGGCTCAGTTTCACATCACACAGTAAATGGCTCAGTTTCACATCACACAGTAAATGGCTCAGTTTCACATCACACAGTAAATGGCTCAGTTTCACATCACACAGTAAATGGCTCAGTTTCACATCACACAGTAAATGGCTCAGTTTCACATCACACAGTAAATGGCTCAGTTTCACATCACACAGTAAATGGCTCAGTTTCACATCACACAGTAAATGGCTCAGTTTCACATCACACAGTAAATGGCTCAGAAATGTCTTTACATGAAAAATTGTCTTTAAAATTGACAAACATCATATGGGTAATTCAAAGCACAAGTCAACCGGGACCAGAAAATAATTTATTTTTCGCCATAGACTGGCGTTCAAAATGTTTTGAAAGATAGGTCCCATGGAGGCAAATGGAAGTGGCGTCACTGGGACACTCTATGGGTGCAGTAATACCAGTTGTTGCTCTAAAATCTTTGGTACTATACTGACATAATCTGATCACAGGTATGCAGTTTTTCACAATAGCTTTGACTGCAACACAGCCAATAATAATCTCAAACTACTATCCATTTTATAAATTGGTTTCTATTCACACCAAACATCAGATATGTCATCACCCTTAGTGTTTACTCTTGGTGGCAACGAAACCTGCCGTGGACAGGATATCTATGGTAATGTGACTGCAATGTGTATGCAATAAAAATGCTTATTTGGGCCTGGTACAAATCCGTCTCTGGTCCTGATTCTGGATGTTGATCTACAGTTAGATAAAAAGACTAGAACCAAGATAAGCAATGCTGGAATGTTACTATCGGTACCAAATATTTCCCACTCTATGTGGACCATGTGATCGGCCATTGACACACACAGATTGTGTCAGTGACCACAGGCAGTAGCCCTCATGGCCTGTCATGTTAAATTAGGACTTCTATTGGCATACAGACACTGATAATTCTTGAGGGATCAAAACAATGTAGTCAAATTACAACTGTCAGTGCACGCCAAAGACTCCATGCCATAGAGAGGCCACTCTACAAAGAGCCTGGAAAGCAGCCGTCCTCTAACGACATACCATAATATAGAGAGTGGATCAACGGGGGAAGGAAAGCGTTTTATTTACATTTTATAGCTACACTCAAAACATTTTACAGCTTCATCCATCACACTGTGCTAGCAACACTCAGATGGGCATGGACTACATATGGATTCAGTGCCATGGTCAAAAATCCTCTCACTAGGAGGCTGGGGAAGAAGCCCTCCATTTGAAGCCCTCCATTTGCCAAGCACTGCACTGCACTTGTCTGAAAAGACAGAAAAGAATAGACTGAGTGCCAAACTGTAATGCCAAAACTACATTACAATAGTAGTCTGACTCCTGGATTTCCTCTTGTCGAGGAATAGATAAGGGACATTAAGTTAATAGTTTCCTGTTGCTTTGTCATAGGCTGACATGATCAAATTGGTTTTATGATTAGCCAGAGTGATAGTGACACTGGGTGCCCGAGCACTTTTGGCAGGAAAGTGGCAGGAGGCGGGCTTTAAGGATGTAATCTGATTTGATGAGCAGTGTGGGCTCAGCACGGTTAATAAAGTCGAGCGGTGTGGTGTGTGTGGTGTGCAGTGCACAAAGACAGACGCACTGAGGCTGACGGTCACTGAGTCAACACTTGAATGAGAATGGAACAATCACAACCCTTTTTTTGCTGCTGCTCAGAATTATTGGATGTTCTGTTTTTGTGGAAATGGAGCCACAGAACTCAAACTAATCCAATAATCCTTTACAGTGGGAACCAATTGCCCCTGTTCACCATCATAGGCTTGCGGTTTGTAGGGTTATGTAAGCATTTGTTAGCAAAACTTATATATATATATACTGCCGCAACAAGTTGCTGTTAGCCTCAAAATGTATTATTATTATTATTTTTATTATTATTATTATTGTTATCTCTGTTATTGTGTTAAATGTTCCAAATGTAAAGCACTTTGAGTTGCATTCTGTGTATGAAAGGTGCTATACAAATAAAGCTTATTATTATTATTATTATTTTTTTTTAAAAAGGTTGATAAATCTCACTCAACAGAACCATGCTTTTTGCCAATTACATTGTAAATGGTGGGCCACGGCGTTGTAGGCCATGGACTATAAAGCCAAAAGTAATACCTCATTCAGGAAGAGTGTCACCTTCCAGTGTGAGATAGTGATCCAATAACGCGCGGAAATAACAAAAAGAAAATGTATCCACAAGACTGTTCTAAGGCACATAAAACGAATAGCAAGGGATCCATGTCATTCCAGTCATGAGTCACAGAAGCTGTTTTTGTTTATTAGCTTCAGTATTCTCGCTAAGGCACTATTGGGAAGTGAATCAGCTAGAATAGGCCTGTTAAAATGAAAATCTCCACACAAACTGGCCTCAACTCAGATCAGTCTCCCATCGGATAAAGTACAAACCTGTGGAACACAGGAAGCAGGCAGGGGGCCATCATGAGCAACAAGGAGGTGCTGAGCTGTTGCATGCTCAGTAATCACACTGAGAAGGACATCAGATGATGATACATGGACCAATTCACAGAGACACACACAGTACAGTTGGTTAAGCCAAGTCAGCAAGAGCTTTCACAACACATTAGCACACACATCTATGTCATGCACACACACACACACACACACACACACACACACACACGCACGCGCACGCAGTAGGGGTGGGCGTTATGGACAAAAAATAATATCTCGATATTTTTTGTGATTTTGATGATAACGATAATTAGTCGATATCCTTTAAAAAATTGTTTTTGTTAAAGTCTGAGTTACTTTACAGCTCATTATTTATGAATAGCATCATTACAATAATAACCAATAACCTAACCTGTGACTTTTTAACCAAATCAACCAATGCATTGTCACTAGGGGTGTAAAGATTAACCGATACGTATCGGTATCCGTTTTTAACGTGTAAGATACGGCTACATCGATACGTGAAGCCCCGTATCGGAAAAAAACTGAAATGAACCGGTCGTTATATCGATTTACTTGTTATGAATCGGTGCACAACCTTTTCTGCTCGCTCAGTAGTCCACAAAACGCTCTCACACAAAGTCTAACCGTATCAAACTTCTACCTGCTAAATTGTAGCATTCTTTACACGAAAAATTATATTAAAAATTCACAGACAACATATGTTCACATTCATGGCAAAATTCAAACGGGACAAGAAAATAATTATTTTCTCACATTCACTTGCATTAACGATTTTTCAATCTAGAGGTCCAGCAAAGGGCGGGACTTACCAGCTCTATTTACGTTCCAAGCAGCGTGTTCATCCCACTTCCGGTTTTGAAACTATACGTGGCACGGAATTGTGGGTAATGCAGTTCGTTTTTGGTTACATTCATTGCCCAAAGTTGTCAAATGACCTCATTACCCATACATCTATTGCAACCATGTGACAACTTGCACTCGGTCGGCTTTTGTTTTTTCGAAATCCAGCGCGAAATTAAGCACTTAGCATTCCTAAACAGCAACGATAGTCTGTAGAGTAGCCTTACCTTTGATGAAGGGATTTCCTTAATGTTAAATAATAATTTAGCCCTTGCTGCTAAAACGATGCATAAATTATTATCCATTGATTTTGTTCATATTCACTCAGACTTGTGGCATTTTAGGTTTCTGCATTAGGTCTACTGTCTACAAAATAAGCCCAGAGAGTTCATTGATTTGTAGGCCTATTTTATTCTTGTAGGGTAGGCTAGGCCTATATGAGAAAAGGCC